>NC_092739.1:14284087-14566587 GCF_047496795.1 Chiloscyllium punctatum
GGATCTTGGAATCATAAAAGCTTCTGACTACCATGCATCTGTAACTACTGAAATATCAAGTAATCTAAATACTAGTGACAGTCAAAGTCTTAATCAAACAGAAGAATATGGCAACAACTCCTTCCCAGTTGACAGCTCCAGTGCCAGAACCACAGTCCTATCTAGCTCAACAGTGTCACAAAAAATACCAGTAAATCAAATGCCAGACAAAGACGTGTCTTCAGCAGCCACCATGACTTCGATTGTCAGCACTTCAGGTTTCAAAGGAAGCAGCTCTCTTTCACCTTATAGCACTTCAGCTATTCCTGATAGAGCAGCAAACATTTTGGGTAAGTCCTTTCCACATTGTACCAATTAACGTTGCACTAAGACCATGGATCAGTGAAAAGAAAAGCAACCAATGGAAATCAAATCTAAAACAAAAATATGTCTGAACAGAATTTTGTGTTGCAATTCCAGAAAGATTGTCAGATCTGACCCTGGGGTGGGGCTCAGTTATCCACTCATGTTGATTATTATGATGGGTCAATGGAGAGAAGATGAACAGAAGCAGTTTGCATGCAACTTTATGAGTGATGCTGTTTTTTGCTGCTATAGTTAGGCACCACCTATTTTAACATTGCAGAGCATAGTCATGCCAATATGCCTGAAAGGGCTTGATAAAGGATGTTGAAATATTTTTATGGCTTGGATAAGCATTCCTTCCCGTGATGCCGGAGCAATGTTCCAACCTGCTTACTCACCTTCCACTGCTGCCGACCACACATTGTTCTGATTTTCTCTTTGAGTTTGGAACTGTCAGCCAACTCCAGCAATGGGCACCAGGCTTTCTTCCTCCCAGTTGTAGGTCGTGCTGCAAAGGCACAGGCAGCATACCGGTCCAAACAAGTGGAAACCTGACCATCGAAAGAGTTTGATCTCTGCGTGGGGACATTGAGCAAGCATCTTAGTTTTTCTTCCCACTACATCTCACATCAAAATCACCGATCCTCAAACAAATTCTTCATCACATAATTATGAAAGTGTAAACAAAACCAGTCTCTGTGGTGCAAATAGTCAGCGTGTTCGGCTGTTAACCACCCAGGGACACACCTGTCACTGTTCTAGGGTGACACGGTGGCTCAGTGGTTAGCACTGCTGCCTCACAGCACCAGGGACCTGGGTTCGATTCCAGCCTGGGGTAACCGTCTGTGTGGAGTTTGCACATTCTCCCCATGTCTGCGTGGGTTTCCTCTGGGTGCTCTGGTGTCCTCTCACAGTCCAAAGCTGTACAGGTTAGGCCGAATTGGCCATGCTAAGTTGCCCGTGTTGTTAGGTGCATTAGTCAGGGATAAATGTAGGGGACTGGGTCTGGATTGGTTACTCTTTGCAGGGTCAGTGTGGACTTGTTGGGCTGAATGGCCTGTTTCCACACAGTAGGGAATCTAATCTAAAATATACGGAGGAGCTAAGTTCATGCTGTCACTGATATCTGTTGGAGTTGGAATTCCATGGAGGTTCTCCCAATTGCCTGCCTTAAGTTTAAAGGAAAAACAGCAAGCATCAAAGAAACAGCAT
This sequence comes from Chiloscyllium punctatum, assembly GCF_047496795.1. Lineage (NCBI taxonomy): Eukaryota > Metazoa > Chordata > Chondrichthyes > Orectolobiformes > Hemiscylliidae > Chiloscyllium > Chiloscyllium punctatum. Next base: position 14,285,645 of record NC_092739.1, read on the forward strand.
GACCAATGTGCCAAGGGATTTCCACTGATGTTTCATTGAGATTATAATGGGTGGTCAAGAGAAATTCCTACGTAAATGCTAAACCTCAAGGGTACCTCATTGGTAGGCCGTAAACCAGGACCATCCTTCAAACAATGAAATTTACCATTTCTATTAGTTTCAAGAGCTTCCAACTCTTGAATTAATACAGAAACATAGAAAATAGGACAAGGAGCAGGCTGTTCAGCCAACTGAACCTGCTCTGCCATTTAATATGATCATGCTGATCCTCTATCTCATTGCCATAGTCCTGCTCTCTCCCGAAATCCCTTAATGCAGTTAGGAAACTGTTCCTTTCTTATTTATTTTCAGTGACTTGCCCTCCACAGTCTTACGTGGAAAAGACATCCATAGGTTCATGACATGCTCAGTAAAGGCATTCCTCTTCATATAGAATTAGTAGGATAATACGTCAGACTCTCTTTGAATATTTTATGCACCATCAGTTAAATCAAAGCTGACCCTGATAGGGTTTGGAAGATGCCATAATCCAATTTGACCCTGTTTTTAAAGTTAATCAAGCTGATGTATGAATGTTTATGGTTGTTGGAAAGAAAATAATATCTAAGACTGCAGGTGTACTGTAGTTTCAGTGTAATGTCCTCAAAAGTACAGTGTTATCTTACTTCACAGGAATCATGAGTTTAAGTGTTCCTTTTGAATGTTTAAAAATGCCAAGGTGGATTGCTGCTAATTCCTGATGGCAGAAAATAGCTTTCTACTCTGTCAACTCTTCAATTGTTAAAAGTTACATCTACAGCAAAGGCTGGGAATCAGCACTTTGTCCGGACTGATTGCACATTGAATGGAGCTCTGTTTTCTCTCATTCAACACCAGTGCAACTGAACCACATAAACATGGTTCCTCACTCAAATTACTATGAGAAGGGTAATTGGTCTGTAGTAGTGAAATCAGAGCTTAAAAGAAAAGCATAAACTTAAATTTTATGCTCATTAACCATTTTAGGAACCAATTTTTTAAAATTGCTATAAGACACTGATTACATTTTGTAACCATGTTACTTCAATCTAAATTATGTAGAATAACAGATACAATGTGATAAAAATTAACAGATAACAAGCTTTACTGTAGTAATAGACAAAAGATGAATATATCACATATCATATGAATATATTAATGTATTTAAACTCATAGGACTTCTGATTATATTCTGTTTTATGCGAAGTAATTACTGTTGAAGTGCTTATACCACAGAGAAAGGAAGAAAAGCTTTAAAAGAAGGCAAACCAGTTCACAGTAAATTCTAAGCTGAACTGTACTGAATTAATTTGATGTCATGCATATACATATAAATCAATGCACAAGGAGAAAAAATGTGATTTAATTGAACAGAATTGTTCCGTAATGTGTATTGAGTACGTCAGTGGATATTTGTTTTGGTTTAGTATCCAGTACCTTAGCAGCAATACATCATCAGTCAGATGCCATTCACATTGGCAAAACTGTCTCACAGACATTTAAATTGATGACAGTTCCAGCCAGCATGGAACTGTACTTAATACCAGTGGACACACATGCTTGAACCATGATCTCACGTTGAAATGTTCTAACAGTTGCCCATTATGATCTCATGTCCTTTTGGGTATAGGTCTCCTTCTCTCGGAAACACTGGGCATTGCATTCTTACTGTTGTGAGGTCATCGACTACAAGACTATTTTGGTCCAGGAAACATACCCACGTTTTGATCCTCAGCCCATATCCTTAGATGTAGTCCTCTAATCTAGCACATACCGGCCCCCCTCTCCCAATAACCAGGTCCTTCTGTGACTCTCATATGCTTCCTTTGTGGAAGTGAAGGACGAGCTAAGCTTCCTCTTGCCATTATTGGCCAAAGTATTCCAGATGCTGGTAAAACGAAATGCAAAATAAACAAAATAGGGAAGTTATGATTAATGTCTACCAAATTGTGCTTTGATGAATACATTTCTTCCATTGCCTTGGTCTGCATAATGAACATACTGTAGAAGAAAATATCACATATTTCAGTTGAATTATACACTTTACAAATATGTGTTTCTGGCATCAAAAGAGAAAATGCTGGAAAATCTCAGCAGGTCTGGCAGCTGAGATTTAAAAATCACTGCTATTGAAATTATATCATGTTAAAATAAAGAGTTTTTAAATTCTCCTTGGTTGCTGGATACAATAGAAAACATTTCTCTTCTTTAATGTTCTAATAATTAGAATTAAATGAAACTTCCCTATCTAACAACATTCATGCCAGTTATAGATACTGGTCAAATAACCACTCAGGGAGCTATTTACTTAATATGCAATTTACTTGACCATCCTTAATCTTGAGGTCTAATCAAGTACAGTCAGAACTTGTCATTACTCATTAAATCTTGAACTGAACTCGACTATTCCCTATTTCTAATTACCAGAAGGAATCCAGCAGTGCAATTTGGGAAAAAAAACTTTCAATTTCTCTAACCCTCCCTACCTTACCCCATACTTCACTGTTAGCAGCAAACCTAAGAAGTAACACAACAATGATTTGAGGAATGGCTCTGCACTAATTCTATCTTGTGGGGGAATCTTTTCTCTGATTGTTCGCTCCCATTATGGGACTTGTCCTTTGAGTTTTGGGACTTTCAGGAGCAAATTTGCTCCCTACCCCTATCTCAAACCTCACCCCCATGTAACTTGAGTGTTGAGTAGAACGCTTCATTTCACTAACGAGCAAATAGAATACTAATTTTAGCATGCACAGATTACTTGGAATGGAAGTTGGCGTCTCGAAAGGCAACAAAATTTCTGGTGGCTTTCTTTGTCCTTGCTACTTGAGAGGTTTACATCAATGAATGGAAGCATTCTTAGATTAATTAAAAGGACAGACCTGAATAAAGCTTCTGGTGAATCTCTAAAGGTTTAGAGAAACAACGTCAATCGACTATTGAAATTCAGCAAAACCATCATTGTTGGGTGAGGAGATCATCATCGGCACGTAAAAACAGGAGTTTTTCTCAGTTGGAACATTGTGGCCATATCAAGGAAAGTCTACATTGATTGAACACAAGAGCAAAGCAGATAAGAACACATGGAATGGGAGATAAGAACACTTACTCAGACCGACTGTAATTTGATATGATCAGGGTTGATCTTCTACCTCAATTTCACTTGACCTTTCGCTCCCCAAATACATGATTCACTAAGAGACGAAAGCTCAATTTCTTTACAGCTTTATATAAACCCAACGATGAAGCATCCAAAACTCTCGTTGGTATGCACTCCAGTGGTGGCCTCTCATTGAAAGCAATAGTTCCTCATTTTAGTCCTAAAGTTCCCTTATTCTAATACTCTGTTGCTATGTTCTAGATTCCCCAGCCAGCAGAAACCATCGAGGAGAAGGTGAGGACTGCAATTGCTGGAGATCAGAGTCGAGAGTGTGTTGCTGGAAAAGCACAGCAGGTCTGGCAGCATCCGACGAGCAGGGGAATCAATGTTTCAGGCCTAATGAAAGGCTTCTGTCCGAAATGTCGATTTTCCTGCTCCACGGATGCTGCCTGACCTGCTGTGCTTTTCCAGCACCACACTCTCAAGCAGAAACCATCTCTCAGTTTCTACCAACTCCAGACCCTTTAGCATCTTGTCTGGTTCAATGAAACCACCTCTCATTCCCAGAAGACATTGACTTAATTTATTCAACATTCCTTCACATGATAACCCCCTTCATCCCAGGAATCAATCAAAGTAAATATTGCCTTCAAGAGAATGATATCCTCCCTTAGATGTGGATACTAAAATTCCACACAGTATTCCAATATCACCAAAGCTGTGTACAACTATAGCAAGACTTACTCACTCTTGTAGTCCAAGTCCCTTGCAATGAAGGTCATGTGTTGTTTGCATTCCTAATTGCTTGCTGTACCTGCATGCTACCTATTTATTTTTCCTATATTAGCACACTCAAGTATCTCTGAACATTAACAATTAGTAGTGTCACGCTGTTAAAAACACATTGTTGTATCCATTCTTGCCATCAAAATGAATAACTTCCTCTCACTCACAGGCAGACCTTCAGCCTTTAGAGAGGCAGTAATAATTATAATATTCTGAAATCAGCCCCATGAGAGAGTGCAACATGATAAGGATTAGAAAAGACAGAATCTGGAAGGAGCTGTGTAAGAGATGCCGTCTAAGGCCAAATTTCTATGATGAGTTAATGAAGCGACCCAGAACAGCAAGGGTCAGACATGAGCAGTCACATCATCTGAGCTGGTACAACAGAGAGTCTTCTGACATACTGCAGCAGTGCGTCTTCTGAGATGGTACAATGGAGCTTGATTTCTGAAAGTCAGAGTGAGAACGTTCAGAGAGATGGCATCAGGAGCAAGACTGTGTCAGTAGGATTTTAACTTATTGTTGAAATGTAGACTTTACTCTGGAGTGTTACCTAACCATCTTGATGAAACATGAAGTTGGTGGGGTTTAACTTGAAAAAGAAGTTCACAAGGAGAATGTTGTAATACTTATGAAGAATGGGTTGGAGAAGCAAGCAATGTTATCTTATATTAAAGAGAGATTGGTACTGATGTCATTTGATTTTTTTATATAAATGAAATAAGATGGTATCTGCTATGGCCCACGTCAGTTGGATATGAATGAAATGATTTTGTTATTGCATCATTGCTGCTGATTTTGCTTGGGGATAGTCCCTGAACTCTTATTTTTCAGATGTTGTGAGTTACCTAAATTATGTTGTCTATGTGTAAAAATAAATCTGATATGTGATTACATCCATTCTATGCAATGAACTTTTATTTGACACTGATGATGGTCATGGTGTTCTGTTGTTACAATAATAATCACACAATGTTATGTTATTCTTAGTCGTGAACTTGATGAGTCGTAGATTGTGGAATGGTTGTCTGCACAGCTCACTCTCAAGTGAAAATAATGGTCATAGTCAGACACTAATATATTTATTCAGAACTGTTGACATATAGATCTGCCACAGATAAACCGCACTCTGATCTGACTCATAGTTAAAATAAAACTTGCACTGCGAGTTTATATCTGCTAACAGGATGATACTGCAGACTTATACATGTCTGCCAAAAGTAAGCTGTATGGCAATGAAATGAGTAAAAGAGAAAAGTGCTCATCTTTCTTAAAAGTTAATTAAAGTTTCTAACATTAAGAAGAGACTGTTGGCACCAGCTACCTAAATTTCTTCTCTTTTCAAAATACAGAATAATTTTCCTGTTTCTTGTGTTCAGCAAATTACTTGAAATTTCAGACCCATCTTAAACTCTAGGTCCCCAATTCATCACAAGCAGCTCATAAAAGTAATACAATTTTGAGAGTTGCTATCAACGACAAAAAGGACTCCGCAATTTGAGTCTGAAGTTAACATACATTATGCTGCTCAGAACAGCTATAGTACTCAGTGTCCTCTTGATTTCTGTCTGCCATTTTTACCAGCTCAAGGCTCATATGGCTGTCATGGTACAAATTTTGTTGACTCTGCCAGGAATAATTGATTTTCTGTCATGAAGCCACTTGAGATTGCTTCGTGAATGGATGCATAATGCAGAAGAAAAAGTCTTTAAATTAAGCTGATTAACTTTACCACTCCCATCGAGTTAGTTCATATGGCACTCAAATCATGACTTCTCTCAGTTGCTCCTGCTCTGTTGTTATTAATTAAGAAAATGGTTTTCTGTTTATGTTAAGGTGGCAGTGTAGGAAAGTCCCTGAGAAAGTTGGCCCACTTACATTTCAAAACTATTTTCTTCCTTGCTCTTTCCCTTGGATTTTATTTCCCCACAACGTTCCATCACTTGAATGACCAACAGCTCTCAGGCCTCCTCAGGTACAACTGCAAAACACATTTATTTGGATGCTCATGAAAGACAACTCAAATGTTTTTTTTTCTCTCTGTCTCATGAAGGATTGCTCACATACACCATTTAAGTTTAACATATGAGCAATGATTACATTAAAGCAAATCCACACTAATACCACCCGCAGTGATAACCACAAGGGACAGATCATTACTTTTAGTCATTTTTCAAAATAAATAGTCACTGAATAAACAAATTGCCCTCTGTGCATGAAAGCTTTGTAGCTGAACCAAAGCTTAGCCATTTGATAACACAAAGATTATTCTTTCAACCAGCCAATTGTTTCCAATCATGGACGTAGGATGCTATGTAAGAATAAAGTTGCTATAGTCTTACCCGAACTTAAGGTTGCTCTCTCATTGGAGAGAGAAAACTTGTGGAATTTAACCTAATGGTCACAACACCTTCAGTGAGGAGAGAGATTTAGAAGTGGAATTGTTCATGGTAACCTCAGCTGGTGTTGGAACTCACCCCATGCTATTAACATCACTAACTAGTTGTCCAGCCAACTGAACTAAACCAACCCACATGCAAACAGATAGACAAGACATATGAACTAAAAAAAGAAGCTGGATTAGCCCACACATCCTCTCAAGCTTGCTCCACTGAGTATGATTTGATTTAATTTATTATTGTCACACGTATTGAGATATAATGAAAGGTCTTGATTTGCATGCTATCTAGACAAATCACAATTGGATAAATACATCAGGGTAATAGAACCAAATGCAAAATATAGTGCTGCAGTTGCAGAGAGGGTGCAGAGGAAGATCAACTTTAATGATAACAATGGGGAAGAAGCTGTTCTTAAACCTTGGTAGTTTTTTTCAAACTTTTGTATCTTTTGCCCGATGGAAGATGGTGTAAGAGAGTATAATTGGGTTGGGAGAGATCTTTCATTATGTTGGTTCCTTTCTTAAGGGAAGTATGGACGGAGTCAATGAATGGAAGGCTGGTTTGCCTAATGAACTGGGCTGTGATCACAACCATCTGTAATTTATTGCTGTCTTGGGCAGAGCAGATCTGAGATCTTTGCAAACAGGGCATCCAACTGTGTGCCTCTTTTGTCAATCAGATTGAAGGATTCTTAATTACTACTGCGAAATATATGAAAACAAAGTAAGTTAGAATGTATAGTTGAATGCTTCTTCAATATTTAAGAAAGAAACCTTAACAAAATAGGGAAGTGTTAAGCCAGGGATAGAGAAAAAACACATAAAGAAAAAGAGAGACAGAAATTGACACTCTCCTCTGTGGCAAAGAATGAAACACCTGAAGGCCCCACAGCAGGAAGTAGCACGTCTGCTCAGGACTGGAGAGGAAGTTACAGTGTCATCATGGAACTAATGACAGTCAAGACAAAGAAAGGTCTATGAGAAACTAGGAACCAACTTTTCTTTTGTTGTTAGTTAATTTTGCCACAGTGTTTAACACCAAGTCGAGTATAGTTTGAATGAATAAGTGTCCCCCCTAAGAAAAGTTAATGCTTAAAGCGTTGTCATTTAGGAGTAATTAAAATTTCTCAGACTATGAAAAATTCATTTGCATCAGAATGGACAAGGGCCAGCGTTAACTGACAAGTTTAGTTAGTATCCATCAAGTAAAAGCAGCAACTTGGTACATTTATTGCTTGGAAGCTGAATCTCCTAGCGAGGTACTCGATAATCGCTGTGAGGAACTGGCAAATGTGGAGAACAATTTTCTTCTATTTGTGAAATTCCTAGAAGTTGCTGTCCAACTTAATCCACAGTAAATCTGATAGTCTCGTCATTATTTTTAACACAAAGGTCAGGCCAGTAAGTTTTTTAGGATTTTGAATCAGATTAGTTCCTTGTGCTCAGATCCAAAGGTCACCCTGACTTCTGAACTTTGTTGCCCTGTTGATCCAATTTTGTATGTCATGTAATGGTTAAATTACAAGTTCAGGGGTTAAAAGATGCACTGTTTTTAGTTCATGCAAAACATCACAAGCCATCTCAAGACCTCTTACACTTTGCAAAACGGTAAACACTCTGATTCCATGGTTTTGGCTACACGTTATGGAATAGGATTATTAATAATAACAGATAAGCCACAGCAAAGATAATACTGCAGCTTTTTTTTTGATATATAGAATTGCGCTTTCCCTTTGGTTTCCAAAAAATAAACAAATGCAATATTTTGCTATCTCTACTGATACTAAACCTGCAACTGGGCAGTGCTAAGGGTTACTTGAGTCAAAAAAAGTCTTGATTTTCTAAATGGCCATCGTGATCTTTGCAAATGAATCAGATAAGGAACGATTATGCCTATGTTATTTCTCATATTAAAGGGAATGTGTACTTATTTCACAGTGATTACACTTACAGGAAATAATGCACCAATCCAGTGCTCACTCATTTAACTCAATGAAAACCATTCACCTATAAAGTCAAAATTTGGTCAGCACTGAATCAGATTATGGAGGTTTACATTGTCACGTGTGGTCAAAGCACTTCCATTTGGTTGTCACATGGCAGTCAGGTATAAGTTGCACTCAAATTTACATTGATTTTTCCTCAAAGTATTTGCATCATTAAAGCAAAATATTCCTGTGCCATAGGCCAAAGTTTTTTAATAAATAATTTATTACTTTTTTCTTAAAACACTTGAAATATTTAAGAGGACAAACCTGGTGCAGTTTTATTAATGTAACTGCAAATTGTTTTTATCACAAAAACTGTATTTTATATGTCATAGTCTTGTCTATCATCTCTGACTAAATCCAGCATGACTTAATGCAAAATCTAGGTCAGAAATATGCAGTCCAGCTCAACAGAGTTCCATCTCACCACTGTAACCCACACCTACATTGGACTATGAAATAGAGCTGCATTAAATTACACAGGCTACAGATTTTGGTCCTCATTTGGCACATATACTGTTAATCTAGAGGACTTCCTGCTTTTATATATGCTGTGGTTAAAAAGGCTGACCGCCAACTTAAGACTTTTTTAACCTTGGTTTTTCTTTTGCCTGAACATCCTTGCTTCTTTGGACAGTTAATGCCCTCTAATGCAGGAAATGTCTTAGGTTTAGCTGAGCATCCATTCATAGCGATATTGGCAACAACCACGTACTAGACTGAGTCCAAAATGTTTATGCAAAATGTTGCAAGACTTTGGGATTTTCTACTCTGGAGGGTTGTGAATATGGTGAAAATAGTCAAAGCAGAGATAGAATGGATTTTTGCCTATTGGGCATTTGGAGAGTATTATGAGCAGCTAGGAAAGTGAAGTTGAAGACACAGCTCAATCGTGATCATGTTGAATAGTGGGTCTGGCTTGATGGACTGTATGATCTTCTCAAGCTCCTGTTATTGCTCTTACATTCTTCCTCAACATATTATACAGGAGCAGAGGTTGTTTTCTCAGTAGGTTCCTGAAGCTTTGATTTGATTTGATTTGATTTATTGTTGTCGCGTGTACCTAAGTACAGTGAAAAGTTTTCCTTTGCGTGCAGCAGAGTCAGATCATGACATGCACGACATACAGATCACAGGGTGATTTCATAGAATGAGACATACAGAGTCATGACTACACAGGAGGTACACAAAAACAAGATCAACATTAGATTTGAAGTTTGAGGGGTCCATTCAGCAGTCTGATAACAGCGAGAAAGAAGCTGTTCTTGAACTGTTGGTACATGTATTTAAGCTTTTGTAACTTCGGTCTGAGGGAAGAGGTTGGAAGAGATTATAACCGTGGTGGGAGAGGTCTCCAATAATGTTGGCTGCTTTTCCGTGGCATAAAGAAGTGTAGGTGGAGTCAGTGAATGGGAACTTGACTCGCATGATGGTCTGTGATGTGTTCACAACTTTCTGTAGTTTCTTCTGGTCCTAGGCAGAACAGTTGCCATACCAGACCGTGATGTACCCAGATGGTATGCTGTCTATGGTGCATCTATAAAAGTTGGTGAGGGTCCTCATGGACGAGCTGAATTTCCTTCGACTCCTGAGGAAGAAGAGGTAATGTTAAGCCTTCTTGACTGTCGCATCTACATGGGTGGTCCAGGATAGATTGTTGGTTATAATCACTCCCAGGAACTTGACGCTTTCGACCCTCTCCACTTCAGCTCCAGGGCCATGTCCTCCTCCTTTCTTCCTGTAATTGATAATCAGTTCTTTCATTTTGCTGACATTGAGGGAGAGATTGTTATCTTTGCACTATAACACCAAACATTCTATCTCCTTCCTGTATTCTGTCTCATCATTATTTAATATCTGGCCTATAATGGTGGTGTTGTCAGCAAACTTGTAGGTAGCATTTGGATGAAATTTGGCCATGGGTATACAGAGAGTACAGTAAGGGCCTGAGAACCCACCTTTATGGGGTGCCGGTGTTGAGGGTTATCATGGAGAAGGTGCTGTTATCTAACTTCACTGATTGCTGGCTATGGGTGAGGAAGCTGAGGATCCAATTGCAGAGGGTGAAGCAGAGACCTCGGTCTTGGAGTTTGGAGATTAGTTTTGTCAGGATTATGGTGTTGAAGGTGGAGCTGTAATTAATGAGTATTAGCCTGACATAGGTTATAATCTAGATGTTCTAGGGATGAGTGATGGGCTAGGGAAATGGTGTCTGCCCTGGATCTGTTGAGCTAGTAGGCAAATTGCAAGGGTTCAAGATAGGTTGGGAGGCTGGAATTGATATAGGCCAAGACTAGTCTGTCATAGCACTTCATAATTATGGAGATCAGACCTGCAGGGTTGTAGTCACTGAGGCACGCTGCTTTGGTTTTTTTGGTATTGGGATGATAGTGGTCCTCTTGAAGCAGGTGGGGTCTTCAGGTTGTAGCAAGGACAGGTTATAGGTGAAAGATGTCAGTGAGTACCAGCTGATCTGCATAGGATCTGAGTGCATGACCGGGGACTCCAACTGGGCCAGTCGCTTTCCTTGCGTTCCCTCTCAGGAAGGCCAATCTGTCTGTAGCAGTGACTGAGGGAACAGATGTGCTGGGGCTGTTGGGACAGGTGACACCATCCCACTGGCATTCGGCTTGAACCAAGTGTAAAAAGTGTTGAACGCATCAGGGGGGATGAGTTTTTGTCTGTTATTCTGTTCTGCTTCATTTTGTATCCTGTTGTGTCATGTAGATCTTGCCGCAGTTGACAGGTGTCCGTGTAGTTAGGTTGGGTGTCTAACTTGGCCCGGTATTGCCTCTTGGCATCTCCAAAGGCCTTGCAGAGGTTGTATGTGGATTTCCTGTAAAGGTCTGGGTCATTGGATTTGAACACCACATGCTTGGTCTCCAGTAGGCAGTGGATTTCCCAGTTCATCCATGGCTTCCGATTGGAGAATATATGGATTGACTTCTTTGGCACGCAATTGTCTACGCGATTGCTAATAAAGTCTGTGACATTGGTGGTGTACTCAGCTAGGTTGTCCACTGAGCTCTTGAAAATGGCCCAATCCACTGATTCCAAGCAAGCTCTTCTGCTGCCTCAGACCAGTCTTGTACTTCTTTGTGTGCTGGGTCCTCACGTTTCAACTTCTGCTCATAAGCGTAGTGATCTGACTTTCCAAAGTGCGGATGGGGTATGGAGCCGTATGCACCTTTGACGATTGTGTAGCAATGATGTTCGGCCCCCTGATGGAATAAGAGACATGTTGATGGAATCTTGATAGCATCTTCATCTGACTGAAGGGCTTTGATGGAAAATGGCTTGACCTCAAGAAGGTGCATTGTGTAATACATCAGTTTGATGAAAGCTTTTAACAATTGGCAGGTGACATATCAAAGGCTCAAATTAATATCAATAAGCTGTCATTTCCTAACGTGAAAACAAATTTTGCCGATATGAACATTATCGGTATGCACAATAAATCAGGTTTCAGCAACTCCGCAGATAATATTGGTTACTTGCCCTTTCCACAGGCTCTGAAAGGAAAGCCGCTATTGCTTGAGATGAAAGTAATAAAGAGTAGATGAAACTTCAATGTTGCACGAACTGATGAATTCTTGACTATAAATCCTAAGGTCCTGGGTTTATGTCCCCTTCCAACATTTGAGTGCACAAAAACCAAGATTGATAACACGGTATAGAAAATGCTGTCTGTTATCTTTCAAATAAGATGTTCAACTGAATCCCCAGTTACGCCTTCAGGTGAATGTAAAAAACGCTAAATCACTGTTTTGAAGAAGACCATTTAGACTGCTTTTTAACCTGTCAAACCTGCTCAGATATTTAATAAGAAAATGACTGATCTGCTTGTTCTCAAAATTCCACGCTCTGCATTTACCCATGACACCCTTTGAGATCCTAATCTAACAAGGATCCATCTCCAGTTTAAGAAATATTCAATGACTTTATCTCCTCCAGAGAGTTCTGAAGTTGGACATTCTCTGAGAGAAGAAACGTTCCCTTAGCTCCACCCTGAAAGGGTAATCCCTAATTTTGCAACAGTGTGTCCCTTAGTTCTGGACTTACCCACAAGTGTCAACATTCACCTTGTCAAGGTCATTCGTTGAATACATAAGATTTAAACAAACCACCGCACTTCCTCCCCCCATTCATTGAACCCGAGTGAACACAAACCTGGCCTATCCAATTTTTCCTCATAAAACAACCCATTCCTTCCAGCTACCAATCTAGCCAACCTCCTCTGAACCATTTCCAAATAAGGAGACAAGACTATAGACAGAGTTCAATACCTGCTCACTAACCTGTTGTAGCTGATGCCTTCGGAAATCTCTGAACCTTGAATATCAGCAGTTAAAGTATTACTTGAATATCTATCCCTCAATCAATATCAGAAAAGATGATTATCTGGTCATTGTCATATTAATAACCACATGCATAATTTTAAATGAAGTGTTAATGAAATGTGGCTGTAAGTTGGTGATGCTGATCCAAATGACAAAAAGAGAATTTTTTTATGTTTCCTTTTGTGACCTCTGGCATTATCAAAATATTTTGCAGCTATTGAAGTATTTATGAAGTGTAGTTACTGTTGACAAGTACAACTACCAATTTGCACGCATCAAGATTCCACAAACGTAGAAACATTGGAGCAAGTGTAGGCCATTCAGCCCTTTAACGCTGCTTTGCCATTCTAGATCATGGCTGACCACCAATCCCAATGCCGCTCATTCACTACCCTCCGATGTCATTAGTATATTAAAATCTATCGATTTCTGTTTTGAAAATACTCAGTAATCGAACTCCCGTATCCCTCTGAGGTAGAGACTTCTAAAGATTGGCTGCTCTTTGAAAGAAAAAATGCTTCCTCATCTCAGACCGAGATAGTTTGCAATTTTGTAAATGTTAATGAGATGATGTCTCATTGGTCTAACCCTTAGAGGACACAGGTCCAGTCTCCGCAATTTGTCCTCATCCTGAACTTAGTCTGGTGAAGCCTTAAAATAAAATAAATGATCTGGCTTGAACATTTAGTATTGACCAGGAGACCAGCAGAATCATTTCTTTTTGAATGGTGCCGTGGGACTTTAACATTCAAGGGTAGTGTCATTTGAATATTTCCACCTTCCTCAAGACTGCCAGATATTGGTATCATACCCAAAGACTATTTTAAAGACATTTATGAGCTACTCCCAGTTCAGTTCAACTGGAAACAGATGTTATTGAAGTTTCATCGAGCTTATAATCCTGTCTCACCTGAGCTATGTCATGGATAACATTAGTTTCTTCTTCCTCACTGCCCCTCAGAAAACTGCTCCCGCTCCCCCAGGATCCTTGTGATTGCCCCATTGCCTGTTTCAGGTGTATAGAACACAGCCATGGATGATGTGTTCAAGGCTTTGGAGTGGGGTTTAAATCCAAAACTGCCTGAAGTGAGAATTCTTCAAGAGGAATCTGATGCAGTATACCACAAGATAAAGCCTGTGGGCTGAATCTGGTTTTTTTTTTGTTGCCTAAGTTTGAGTTGTGGTCAAAGGTTTGCAGGATGCTTCGCTGCAAGGCCCAACAAGTTTTCTGATTGCATGTTATCAAACTTGCCTCATTACCCACCCTGGCCAAATGAATCATAGAATCCGACAGTGTGGAAACAGACCATTTGGCCCAAGTCCATACCGCCCCTCTGAAAAGTACCCCACCCAGACCCATTACTCTGCATTTCCCCTGACTAATGCACCTAATCTACACATCCCTGAACACTATGGACGATTTAGCATGGCCAATGCACCGAACCTGCGCATCTTGAACTGTGGGAGGAAACCAGAGCACCCAGAGGAAACCCACACAGACACGGGGGAGAATGTGCAAACTCCACACAGACAGTTGCCTGAGGTTGGAATCAAACCTGGTGCTGTGAGGCAGCAGTGCTAGCCACTGTGCCACCCCTGTCTGTTTCATCTGATTTCTGCCCATCTTACCAATGGCCATTCCCAGAACAGTGCACCACTCAGTGGATATCTGCTGAAACATCAGTGCTCCTTGGAGTGCATCATCTTTGAATGACCACTGTGGACCTCGACAATATTGGCAATCCAGCCTTGCCTTCACCAATAGAGCAATGGCACAGTAGGCGGTAAATATAGACTGGCCATGGCACATAACTAGTATGGCTTACACTCCTTTGTACATTCAGCTCCATTCCGTCACTCTAGTTGCTGTTTAACCACCAGGCCACAAAGACTTCCTATCTGTAACTACATCCCATCTGTGTCAACGCTACCCCACTCTTCCATAGGGGAACATCACCACAAGGCAAGCAATAGGACAAGTACGTAGACAAATGTGATTTTTTATTTATATGAAGTAAAAAAGGAACACACAAAGGCAACAGAAGCTAACCGTCACCCCCACAATGCCAAGAGATTTTGGCGTCACGCCCAAATATTGTTTTACAGACAGTTGTACGCTGCATCCAGTTCAGCTTACAAGAAATGAATGTCATTGACATTTCGCCTGGCTTGTAGTGCCTGCCTCACCCCAGCTTGTCATGGGTAACATCAGCTTGATCCTCCTCACTGTCCTCCTCCTTCTCCTGCTCCTCAATAAACTGCTCCTGAGCTCTCACTTTCCCTGCATCCAGGCCATTGCCCCATTGTCTGTTCCAGTTGGGTAGAGCACAGCACAGCACGGATGGTGCAACACACTCTGTTTGGACTGTACTGGAGGCCCTCCCTCCCCAAACCCAGCCTGAGCAGCCCTTTACCTTGCTCCACAACTGCCCTGGTTGAGGCATGGGAGTAATTATACCTGTGTTCTGCACCAGTCAGGGAATTGTGTAATGGTTTTGTGAACCACAGTTGTTATTGGCAGTCCTCCTCCCGAGTAACCAGCTTTGTCAGGCTCTTGAATCATTAAACACACCAGGTACATGGGACTGCTGCAGAATATAGAAATCATGGCAGCTGCCAGGGTAGCAGACAGACATCTTGAGGCAGTGGTAACAGATCATCTGAACATTAATCAAATGAAACTTCTTCCCGTTGATGAATCCCACTCCCAGTGCCACATATGTGCGTTCAATGGCACTGTGCACCTGGGAGATACCAGTTATTGTCTGAAATCCAACACCTTGGCTACAGAACTGCCCACATCATGGGAGAATCCCATGAGCTCACACAAGTTGCATTGGTCACTGTCCTGATGCACTTGTGAGTACATGACTGAAAGATCCAGCACAGGTCATCCATCACTCCCTGGAAGGAACCAGTTGCACAGCAGTTTAATGCCACAATTACCTTCACAGCCACTGGGAGAGGACAGTCTCTCATTCCTCAGTTTGTCTGAGTTGGGTGTTCCACAATTCCTGATGAAGGGCTTTTGCCCGAAAAGTCGATGCTCCTGCTCCTCGGATGCTGCCTGACCGGCTGTGCTTTTCCAGCACCACACTCTCGACTTTGATTTCCAGCATCTGGAGTCCGGGGTTGGAAAACCTGTGGAGTTGCTTGGGGAGGTGATTATAAATGCAGTAGACTAATATGTCCAAATGAAAGGTACCAAGTTCAAAAGCAGTCACGCTATATTTAAATAACAATCAGCTCCTAAGAAGGACTAAAGGAAACAATGAAGAAAACTGGTTCTGAATTAAGCCAGATTCTGGATTAGTGGTGCTGGAAGAGCACAGCAGTTCAGGCAGCATCCGAGGAGAAGGAGAAATCAAGCTAGAGTCAACCCCAAATGTGTAAATCCTTTTGTGTAAAAAGAGCATTGAAGTGAGAATTAAAAATTGGTGCTGGTGGGAGAAATTTAGCTACATGAGGAGGAGAAGATAAGGCACTGTGGCTCAGTGGTTAGCACTGATGCCTCACAGTTCCAGGGTCCCAGGTTCGATTCCAGCCTCGGGCGACTATCTGAGTGGTGTTTGCACATTCTCCCAGTGTCTGTGTGGGTTTCCTTCGGGTGCTCTGGTTTCCTCCCACAATTAACAGATGTGCAGGTCAGGCCATGCTAAATTTCCCCATAGCGTTAGTCAGAGAGAAATGGGTCTGGGTGGGTTACTCTTCGGAGGGTCGGTGTGGACTGGTTGGGCCGAAGGGCCTGTTTCCGCGCCGTAGGGAATCTAAGTCTAATGGGGAGGCGCTAAAATTGACATCAATTGAAGGCGTGGGAATTGCAAAAGTGCAAAATAAAGTTTCTGCCTCAGTGTTGACTAAGGATAGAAAGGTAAACTATAAAGAAATCTATAGTTTATTGCAGAGCCATGTTGTCACACAGCACAAGTTGCGGCTGTGTGGTTGAAAACTGAGTGACCTTCCTTTTTACCTTCTTGACTTTGTGACAACCAGCATAGTTATCAAATGGGTGTGCAAACTGAAGGTAAATAAATCTCCAGAAATGTATCTAAGAACTCCAAAGGAAATCGGAAAGGTAGATACCAGCACTCTGGGTCACATTTTACTGAGATTATGGAAGGCTAGACAGTTGTCTAGACTTGAGAAAGATCCATTCTGCAACTTAGAAAAAAGGCAGCAAAAGTGAGCCGGGAAGTTCCGCAGCTTGACATCTTATGGTGGGCAAACGTGTGGAAATTGTTATTGACAGTAACAACAACAACTGGGATTTCTATGGTGCCTTTCAAGAAACAAAAGGTATCATTGTGTCATTATCAAGTGAAGGGAGGGGGAAGCAGTTAGATTGGATAGCTAGTTTATAATGTAGAATGATGTGAACATCTCAGGTTCAATTCCAGCATCACCCTGGGGATATCATGAAGGACTCTCCTTCTCAATGTCTCCCCTCACCTGAGCTGAGGTTAACTCACCACCAGTCATCTCTGTAATGAGGCAGTAGCCCTCTGGTGTGGTAACTTCATCATAATTTTATTAAAGATGAAGATGGTGTAATATTGCAAACCAATCAGGTGATGAAGGGTGAACGTGGAGCTATATTTCCATCAACTTGAGTTTGCAGAGGTACATATTGTACACAAAGTCTCAGCTGACAACTGTAGTTTCAGCCTAATCCTTTCAATAGGGGACAAATGAATCTTCAATGAAAGTCGGGCTGTCCGACTACACAATTAACATATCAGCAACTGATGAGATGCTGACTGGGGCAGTCTTATAACAGTCAAATCCTGAGCTGAGGGATGGGTGAAGGCTTCAGCAGCAGATGAGCTGAAACAATGGCAGGAAGAGACTCTGTTACAAGCAGGTGTAATGGATCTTGGTGTTTTTTTTTTAACATTTGTTCAGCGGATGTGCACACTTCTGGATACGTCTGTATTTATTTCGATCTTGAGCTGTCATTGGTCGTAATGAGGCTCCTCCTTGAATTGCTGCAGTCTTTGGGTGGTATGTGCAGAGTCAAATTGCTATTAGGAAGTGAGTTCCAGGATTTGGATTCAGTGACAGTGAATGCATGGCATTACATTTCCAAATTAGGAAAGTGCGTGGCTTGGTAGGGAATTTGCAGTGGTGGTGTTCCCATATATCTGTTACCATTGCCCTTCCAGGTGGTAAGACACCAGAGAGTTGGTCGGCACTGTCGAGAAGTCTGGGTGGATAACTGGATTTGTTGTCAACATAAATGATAGAAACGGAATGCTTTGATTGTGGAGTAAGGAGTTAACTATAACCCTTACTTTTAGAATAGCTACTGAGCATGTGCTTAAAGAGCTATGTCAGAGTGACATCAGATCACATGGAACTGCAAGCAGAGTCTGTAAGGCTCCAGAAGATGTGTTATCTTACCAGCACTCGAACAGGGTTAAGTTTTGTAAAGTCTCTTAATGATCACTCACCTGCTCATGATATTACCACAATAACGAGTCAACAAGTCCATTACTAGTGTCTTACGCAGCTGGAAAGGTGGGAGATGGAAAACTGCTTGGGCATTGGTCTTGCAGTTCTTAGGTGCTTTATACCAGCAAGGAATTGTGGTGCGTGCTGCAAGAAAAAGTTTGGCAGTCATAATCTGAGAACTAAACAATGTAGTGGACCTATTATACCTGTGGTTCTACACACAGAAACACAGCAGCTTAGGGTGTGGTTCAGCTCCACTGAGCAGGTCACCATGTACAAACTGTTTCCTGGACAGACACCCACAGGAATTCTATTTATCTGTTCTTGCTAATATTTTCCAACCAGCAAAGGAACACATTGATATAAACTTTTGATTAACTCACGTTAACAGCCACATTCAGGAATTTTAGCAGTAGGGTGAAGTTATTTATGTCTATTTCGTGGGCAGTTGTGTGGTATATAGATTTTATTACCATGAGTAGGCAAGTTCGTGGTTTCTTGATGTTTTTTAATCTTCCACCAAAAACAGGAAGCTCTGCATCGACATTTGTACCAACCAGTCTGCCCCTCAGTACTAACTTTTTAAAAATGTAAAGCTTATTAGTACATCTCAGACGTCGAAATAAAAATCAAGAATTATATTCAAAGCCATTTTCAATATTTGAACTGACAAGTTAAAATGGGCTACATTCTTTGCTTCTTGTCCTCATTCTGTATTTTTACCTCACATTTTGAGGTTTCACTGCTTCATGGTTCATGTTGTAGGTATAAATTCAGACTTTTATTTTAACTTGATCTTTTGTCATGATTGTTGGAGGATACTCTTCTTGCATGCTTGATACAGGAAACGTCTGAGTTTTAACTAAGCTCCCCGTTATGACGGCAGCGCATTGATTAGGAAATTGCCCAATGATAGGTCCTTCCTCACAATTTCGTGTCATTAAG
This sequence comes from Chiloscyllium punctatum, assembly GCF_047496795.1. Classification (NCBI taxonomy): domain Eukaryota; kingdom Metazoa; phylum Chordata; class Chondrichthyes; order Orectolobiformes; family Hemiscylliidae; genus Chiloscyllium; species Chiloscyllium punctatum. Next base: position 14,304,674 of record NC_092739.1, read on the forward strand.
TCATGGAACATTAAAGGCTGGATTCTTGTGCCAACCATATTAATGATAAAATGGGGTAAAGCTCCCTTTGTTCTGTGTCAGCCGTAGTGATTTAAAGCCAGCGAACAATGGACAAAGGTGGATGACATCAATTCTCCATTCATTTTGCCGTGCCTGACTACAGCTAAACAGTAGGAGAAAGTGAGGACTGCAGATGCTGGAGATCAGAGCTGAAAAAAATGTGTTGCTGGAAAAGCGCAGCAGGTCAGGCGGCATCCAAGGAGCAGGAGAATCGACATTTCGGGCATCAGCCCTTCTTCGAAACGTCGATTCTCCTGCTCCTTGGATGCTGCCTGACCTGCTGCGCTTTTCCAGCAACACATTTTACAGCTAGATACTTCAGTTTTACTTAAATTTGGCAACAGAAGCTGAGCAAATAGACCATCCAGATCATAACCATGCCAATAAAATGCCTCAAATTAACTCCCACAGCTAACTTCCTGCCCCAGTTGATATAGGCACAGGGTGCCATCTTAGATCACCATGCTCCATCCAAATTTGTACCTTTTTACAGAGATTCTCCACTCAGCTTTATCCCTGGCACTATCTTCCTCATATCCCTCAAATCAATGTGTCGTTCTCCGTTGCCAATCTGAACCTCTTTTCCTATCTCTGCCCCTCAGTTCAAGCTGCTATTCTTTTCTCTCCAGTTTCATCCCCCAGTTCAACATCACGTTCTTCTGTCCATTCAATTCTGTTTAAACTCTTTGCACCTATCCCCATCTGTGCTGGCAAATGGGTGTGGTAGCTTAATGATTGTAATGCTGAACTAGTACTCAAGAGGCTTGGTCCAATAATCTGGAGTCCAATGGCTAGGGTTTCACCAGCCCTCTGGCAAAATGCTGGGAGGGGGGAAGAGTTATAATATTGCAGTGAGGTGCGAGAAACCCAATGCCTGTAGGTTGCAATGAGACATTACAAAAGATGGCTAGCCTTGGGAGGACCCCATGCTGAAATATGACAAGAAGGTAATTACATCCATTAAATAAGGATTAATGAATATTTGACCAGCATTTTAAAATTTTACATCAGGCGCAAAGGATCAACTTATTCCTGGAGTAAATGACTTGATTTATGAAGAAATTCTGAGGAACTTATGCCTTTTTCTGTTGGATTTTTAGAAAAATGAAAGGATCTAATGAAAAGTATAAGAATTGAGGGACATGATTGTGTGGATACACAGAAGATAGTTCCTCTTATGGGAGAAATTTATGAAGGGAACATTAATTAAAAAGTAAGAGGTCTCACTTTCAAGATGGAATTGCAGACAGAGAAGTTGAGTTGAAATGAAAAGCAGATGAGTCAGGTCAGCCACGGTGTTATTGACGGGCCAAATGGCCTATTCCTGCTCTTAGCTTCTATATTGCTATCAATAATCTGATGAGGTATAAGCAGATGATGTTAGAAATCTCACAATGGCAGGTTATAGTCCAACAGGTTTAAATGGAAACACTAACTTTCAGAGCACTGCTCCTTCATCAACCACCCGACGGAGGAGAGGTGCTCTGAAAGCCCGTGGACTATAACCTGGTGTTGTGTGATTGTTAACTTTGTACACCCGAGTCCAACACCGGCATCTCCATATCATGAGCAGATGATGAACTTGTGGGAAAGCAGAACTGACTTCAGAGAGTGGCTGGTGAATGATAATGCAGTTAAACATCATGGCCGACTGGAACGGCAAGTGGGGGCACAGGAGGGTGTACTGCTTGATGGCCATCTTGGCTTCAGAGTAATTACAGGGAGCTACGATGGGGGCATTCACTCAAGGCCTTCTGTGAGGTAGAATATCACAGAAAGAGAGACAGAACTGCAATCAGTGAGCACCAGAGCTGGTCCATGCTAATTGTCAAAAGTATTCTTTCACGGGACATGAGTATTGCTGGCTAGCTCAGCACAGTTTTCCATCCTTAATTGCCCTTAATAGTGAGCAGTTTTCTTGAACTGCTGCAGTCTGTCTAGTGCAGGTACATCACAGTGCTGTTCAGAAAGGAGTGCCACATTTTTGAACCAGCAGCAATGAAGGAAAGGTGATATAGTTCCAACTCAGGATGGTGGGGGGGCGGGGGGGGGGGGTGGTGAGACTAGGAGGGGAAGTGCAACTTGTGGTATTCTCATGCAGTTGCTGTAGCCATCCCAGGTGGTACATGTCAGGAGTTTGGAAGATGAAAGAGCCTCAGTGATTTGATAGAGTACATCCTGTAGTTGATACACACTGCTGTCACTGTGTAGAGCAGTTGGTGTCAAGCTTTTTGAGTGCGATTGGAGTTGTATCATTTCACGTGCAGTGTTCAGCCCACCTGGTTTATCATAGTGCCAGAGTCTACCAGGGATTTGGTATTAAATAAAATAAAGTGGAAGGTGACTTGGAGTCATAGAGATGTACTGCACAGAAACAGATCCTTCGGTCCAAGCTGTCCATGCCGACCAGATATCCCAACCCAATCTAGTCCCACCTGCCAATACCCAGCCTATATCCCTCCAAACCCTTCCTATTAATATACCCAGCCAGATGCCTTTTAGATGTTGTAATTGTACCAGCCTCCACCACTTCCTCTGGCAGCTCATTCCACACAAGTACCACCCCCTACTTGAAAAAGTTGCCCCTTAGGTCTCTTTTATATCATTACTCTCTCACCCTAAACCTATGCCCTCTAGTTCTGGACACCCCGACCCCAGGGAAAAGACTTTGTCTATTTATCCTACCCATGCCCCTCACGATTTTATAAACCTCTATAAGGTCACCCCTCAGCCTTTGACGCTCCAAGGAAAACAGCCTCAGCCTGTTCAGCCTCTCCCTATAGCTCAAATCCTCCAACCCTGGCAACATCCTTGTAAATCTTTTCCAAACCTTTCAAGTTTCACAATATCTTTCCGATAGGAAGAAGACCAGAATTGCTCACAGTATTCCAACAGTGGCCTAACCCATGTCCTGTACAGCTGCAACATGACCTCCCAACTCCTGTACTCAATACCCTGACCAATAAAGGAAAGCATACCAAACGCCTTCTTCACTATCCTATCTACCTGCGACTCCACTTTCAAGGAGCTATGAACCTGCACTCCAAGGACATGTGTTCAACATAAACACCAGCATGGACTAACAGAGCATGTTCCTATCTTGTAAATCTAAGTCATTCCACAATATTCTTCAGTAGCAGAATATGTGCAATGAAGCAGTTTGAGATGTCCAGATCTTGTGAAAAGCTCTATATAAATGCAATAACTTTACTTTTAAAAATCCTGTGCAATTTTATAAAATGCATCTACTCATGACAATTGTCTTCCTTGCTTGTTCCCCAGTGATGCAAGTGGCCAATAAGAGGAGACGGGGAAACAAAAAAAAACAAGCTATTTTATGAATGGGCAGTAACTGCCCAGTCTTCAAGGCCTCCTGAGTCTAGGGGCACATCAAGATAAATGACATGTGTTGCATTGCACTACTGAAAAAGCAGGCCAGTGTTTCAAATTTAGTGCAAATTTGCCTTCTGGTTAGGTTTAGGATTTGGGTTAGGGTTCAAGCCACAGCCACAGCCACAGAGAAATAAAATTAACCCCACTGTCTCTTTTCAAATACTGAGTAAATTTGACTATAGTTCAGCCCTGCTGAGAGAATGGTTCTCTCACTGTTGTCACTACTCTTATAAAGTAAATATTACAGCTTGCTGCCAGCTGGTAACAATGGAAAGTCCCTCAGAATGTGTCACTCATTCTCACATGCAGGTGCAGCACCTGTCTGTGTTTAGATTGCATTGTCATCTTCAGTTCCCTTGTGTTTTGTTAGCAGGAAAACGTGCAATAAACCGAAATGCAACAATTTTAAAGGAGGTGCAGAGACCGAGCGGTGCGCATACAGAAAACAAAATGAAGGTACCAGGACATACTGAAAACTTTTTAAATTACATATATGAGGGAGAAGTTGAGTATCGTCACCATCACTAGTGATGGAGCTGAAAATAAGTCCCGTGGCCCTGATTGCTTATATCCTAGGACCCTAAAAGAATTGGCTACAGAGATTGTTGGTTGTAATTTTCCAAAAATCCTTGGATTCTGGAGGAAGAGTGGAAAACTGCCTTTGTGACAGCCCTATTCAAAAAGGGAGGGACACAAAAAAATGAACAACTAAAGGTCAATTAGCTTCACGTCTATTGCTGGATAATGGTGGAACCAATTGTTAAAGAAATAATAATAGAATATTTGAAGTTCATAATCTAATCAAGCAGAGTCAGCATGGATTCGTGAGAGGGAAATCATGCTGACTAATTCATTAGAGTTTCTGAAGGGAGTCTCAACCAGAGTAGATAGAGATGAACCATTAGATGTGCTGTACTTGGACTTCCAAAAGCCATTTGACAAGGTACCCCACAAGAAGTTAAGCCCTAAGATAAGACTCTATGGTGTTGGAGGTAGTGTATTGGTGTGGATAGAGAATTGGCTCGTACGCTGGAAATAGTAAGTGAGGATTAAGGGTTCCTTTCCAGGTTGGCAACTGGGTTTCCACAGGGATTAGTGATGGGACTCTAACTGTTACAATGTATATTGATAACTTGGAGGGAAGTCGCAGACATACTGCAGCCAAATTTGCAAACAACACAAGAAATGGTTGGAAAGACATGTTGCTAAGAAACAGTTGTACAGAGATATATCAATAGGTTAAGGAAGTGGGCAAAAAAAGGGAGTATATTGTGCCAAAATGTGAAGTCGTTCATTCTAGAAAGGAGAACAACAGAACAGAATATTGTTCATTTGCAGATAAAGCTGCAGAAAGCTACAATACAAAAGGACTTGGGCTCCCTAGTGCCCAAAATGGAAAGTTAGCAGACAGATACAGCAGGTAATCAGGAAGGGTCATGGAAGGTTGGCCCTTATTTCAAGAGAGTTGGAGTGTAAGAGTAGGGAAGTCTTATTTGAACTATATAAGGAGTTGGTGAGACCACATCTGGAGGACTGTGAGCAGGTCCTTTCATTGTAGGCAGCTCAGGGAAGGGTAATGAGGCTGGTCCCTGGCATGTTTAATGAACAAAGGTGAAACAAATTGGGAACTCTACTCACTGGAGTTTTGAAGAATGAGTCATGAACTCATTGAAACATATAGAATTCCTAAGGCTTGGAGGGGGGTTCCTTGGACCAGACAGCACAGTCTCAGAGTAAAGCAATGTCAATTTAAGACTGAGAGAAGGAAGCATCGTTCTCTTACAGGTCTTTGTAACATCTTGCCACAGAGAGCTGTGATCTATAGATTCCCTACAGTGTGGAAACAGGCCCTTCGACCCAACAAGTCCACACCGACCCTCCGAAGAGTATCCCACCCAAACCCATTCCCCTACCCTATTACTGTACATTTGCCCCTGACTAATGTACCTAACCTACACATCACCAAACACTATGGGCAATTTAGCATGGCCAATTCACCTAACCTGCCCATCTTTGGATGTTGGGAGGAAACCGGAGCACCTGGAGGAAACCCACACAGACACGGGGAGAATGTGCAAACTCCACACAGACAGTCACCCGAGGCTGGAATTGAACCTGGGTCCCTAGTGCTGCGAGGCAGCAGTTCTAGCCACTGAGCCACTGTGCCCCCCCCCTCCCCATATTTCTAAGGTTGAGATAGATAGATTTGTGATCAGTAGGGGAATCAAGGGTTGTGGGGAAATGCAAGAAAGTGGATATGAAGAATTTTGGATCAGCCGTGATCCTGCTGAATGGCAAATCAGATTCGCAGGACTTCGAAGGACTAAACAATTCTAGTCCTGTTCCTATTTCTTATGTTCTTATATGGGATCTTACTTTATTAATATCATGATAGAATGCAAAAGTAAGGACATTATCCTCAACTTATGAAACACTAGCTAAGCCTCAGCTAGAGTAGTGTTTTCAATTCTGGGCACTGCCCTGTATAAAAGATATCAATCCTTTGGAGAAGGGTGAAGTGATTTATTGGATTTATTGGAACGGTACTGGGACTCAGGCATATCAGTTATATGGAGGAATTCCGTAGACTGGTGTTATTCTCTTTCAAACAGAGAAAGGTGATTTTCATGGAGGTTTTCCAAATCATGCAAGTATTGTGATCAAATAGATCATGAAATAATTTCAGTAGAATAAGGATTTGTAAGCAGAGTTTGTAGATTTAGGAATTTGGAAAAGAACCGTTAGGAATTAGTGCAGGCGATATTATTTTGCACAGTAATTTGTCGTGATTGAGGATTTAATCCCTGAAAAAGTGGATGAAGTAGATTCAACATTGAAATACTTGAAGAGACCACGGGGAAGATCATGGGGAAGCATATGGCACTGGTATTACCTGCATAGGTTTCCCAACAATTCAACACAAGCACAGCTGCCTGAATGCTCTCCATCTCTGCACATAATTCTATGATTCTATAAAGATTCGTATTGACTTTTATTTATTTATTTATTTCTACATGATGAGGCTACCAATGAAATGTAGGTATTTAATTTGGGGGTGTCACATTTCTGTACGAAATTGACACTCCCCACACACATGTTGTGTGATTTACTTGCAGCACATGTATGGGACTATGATTTACTTTCTATACCGGATTGGGAATGATCTCAGAACCCAGTTGATTTTGACCCTGCCTGTCCACCGGAAGCTGGATAGCAGATGGTTACATTGGCTGATAAAAGCAAAATGCTGCGTATGCTGGAAAAGTCTGAAGTTAAAACAGAAAATCCTGGAGAAACTCAGCAGGTAGGGCAGCATCAGTTCTGAAGGAAAGTCTTATTGAACCTGAACGGATGACTCTGTTTCTTTCTCCACAGATGCTGGTAGCCCTGCCAAATTTCTCCAGCACTTTCTGATTTGATTTAAAATGGCTTCAAGGCTGACTTAAATCTTTTTTTCTAAGTTATACTTTCAGTGGCTCTTTGAGCCTGTACGAGGGAGATCTCTCAGAAGGAGTTGGGGACCTTCTATACATTTGCAGATATATTGATAATTATTTCATTGTAGCTTGACTGCAATTTTAACTTCAAGCAAAACTGGCAACAGATCAAGAGCAGCGCAGAAATATCGTTCTTTGGAGCCCAGCAACGCCTTCTCTGCTCCAGGTTTCCTTTTCCTTTCTCTTTCTCTCTCTCTCTTTTGGTTTCTCTTTCTTCATCTCTCTCTCCACGAACTTCTTACCTGAATTCTCGGGAGCGCTTAATTGTGCTTCTCATAGGATTGTCCAGCCTATTGAATTCCAGGCCTGTTTGCCCATCAGCTGGCACTTCCTGATGGATTCTGTGGAAAGGTTGATGCAGATGAGGACTGAAAGTTAAAATCTCCCCTGCTTCAAGCTGCAAAATTCCTGACAGCTTGGCATTCATCACCCTCACAATGACAATAAATTATGATTTATCCATCTCCATACCCAGCACATGCCAATATTTGGGTCAGCACAATGGCTCAGTGGTTAGCACTGCTGCTTCAGGGTCCCAGGTTTGATTCCTGCCTCAGGTGACTGTGTCTGTGTGGAGTTTGTGCATTCTCCCTGTGTCTGCGTGGGTTTCCTCCGACAATCCAGAGATGTACAGGTCAGGTGGATTGGCCATAGTGTTCAGGATGTGTAGGTTAAGTGCATTAGTCAGGGGTAAACATAGGGGAATGGGTTTGAGTGGGTTACTCTTTGGAGGGTCAGTGCAGACTTGTTGGGCTGAAGGGCCAACAAGTTCTGTTCCCACACTATAGGGATTCCATGATTTTCGGAATGTAAGAGAAGAATTGTGCTAATAATACTGCGGTGACAAAATAAATTATGATTTTTATGTAACTGAATTATTCTTATTTGACTTCCTTTTGTATTTGTTCACTTAAGTAAAATAGTGATTTCATGCTTGATAGTGTAGTAGACTGAACCCTCTTGAACTGTGTAGGTAATTTGTTTTTGTGACTTTTGTATTTGACTTTTTCTTGAAAATGAAAGTTTGGATCTAAAATCGGAATAGTACTTCAAGCTCTTCCCCAGCAGGTGGCAGTCATAGCCCACTTGCTGGTGGAAATGAAAGTTGAAAATTAACCTCACTCACGAAAAAGGCTCAGCAAAATCTATAGAATAGTACAGCATATGAACAGCCCTTGGCCTACCATGCCTGTGCCAATCTGTGCCATTCTAAACTAATCGCGTCTGCCTGCACATACCCCTCTATTTCCTGCGTGTTCATGTTTCTGACTAAGTGGTTCTTAAAGATCGCTATCATCTCTGCCTCTGCTACTTCCTCTAGCAGCACGTTCCAGGCACGTACCACGCTGGGTTTAAAAAGCGTTCCTCACACATCTTTGTTAAACATTTCCCCTCCCCCCTTTAACCTATGCCCCCTAGTATTTGGCATTTCCATCCTGGAAAAACATCCCTGACCATCCACACTATCCATGCCTCTCATATACTTCTGTCAGGTCATTCCTCAGCCCCCGATGATCTCATGAAAACAATCCAAGTTTGTCCAATCTCTCCTTATAGCGATTAAACTCCAACCAGGCAACATCCTGATAAACCGCTTGTGCATCCTCTCTAAAGCCTCCAGGTGCTTCCTACAGGATGTTGACCAGAACTGCACACAATACTCTGATGTGACCTAACTAAAGTTTTATACAGCCCCACCACGACCAGCCAACATTTATACTCAATACCCAGACTGATGAAGGCAGGAATGCCACACGCCTCCCTGACCACTTTAACCAGTTGGGTTGTCACTTTCAGGGAGCTATAGACTTGCCCCCCAAGATCCCTTGATATCAATGCTCTTTCGGGTCCTGTTATTTACTGGATACTGTCCTCTTTCATCTGACCTCTCAAAACGCATAACCTCACAACTATTTGGATTTAACTTCACTTGCCATTTCTCTACCTGACTTTCCTATCTGTCTATATCCTGTTAATAACCTTCCTTGCTATCCATAACTCCACTAATTTTCATGTCATCTGCAAACTTACTAATCAGGCTACCTACATTTACACCCAAATCATTCATATTTATTATAAACAACAAAGGCCCCAGCACCAATCCTAATGGAACACCACTGGTTATAGACCTCCAGTCAGAAAAACACCCACCACTGTTTCTATGACTGAGCCAATTTTATATCTAACTTGCTAACTCCCTACGGATGCCATGTGACTTAAACTACTGGACCACCCTACCATGAGGGATCTTGTCAAATGCTTTCATTAAATCCATGTGGACAACATCTGTTGCCGTACCAAGAATCATCTTCATCACTTCCTCAAAACACTCAATCGAATTTGTGAGACAAGAATTCTCCTTCTGATTTTCATTAATGCATCTACTTTATTAAGTTGATTAAGACAACCACCTGATGAGGGAACGGCGCTCTGGAAGCCCGTGCAGCCAAATGAACCTGTTGGACTATAACCTGGCCTTGTGTGATTTTTAACTTTGTCCACCTCAGTCCAACACCGGCTCCACAAATCAAGACTTTACGAATGGTTGATGAAAAACAAATCGACATTAACTTCCTGTTTGCATCCTGCAAGGAGTGTTGGCTCTTCGGCTTCCTGCATGAAGGTAGCAAGTTAAAAACATTCGGGTGTAAATGGAATTCTCAAACTGACACGATGGGATTTGAATTCACCCGGGTGGGATTTTCCTCTTCCTGGAGTGGGAAGAGCAACAAGGAGAATGATGGAAAAATAAGAGAGAAGAAAAATAATTAGAATCTTAATGTCAAGAGAAAGGTTTCTATTATTTCCAATGGTACATTCAGTCCAATATTCCAGAACTTAATGTGATTCAGAATGAGTCCTGGTATCTCTACCAATCTCCTTGTGGGTCACATTGCTTCCTTGTAGTACATGGTCTTTGGTGTTCGGTTGCAGACTGTGACTTTTTGTAACTTGCGTGGCAGTTTAGCATAGAGGGAGAGGCAGCTGGTTTGTTACGGGTGAGAACTGAGCAACCAAGAGGGTAGACATGTCTCTGCTTTGGAGGGTCAGTCCCTGCTTTCCAATTGGGTTTGACTTACCTTGTCATCCCTTAGGGGAATGGCCCAATTCTCCAGTCCATCGAAATCATTAAAGGCTATGTTTTCTATGTCAGCAGTCAATGCAAAGTTAAATTCACAGGCAAGAAGTTGTAAACTCAGGCCTTTTGTTAATTAGGTGTTCAATGGAAGTAATCTTTGGGCATCTGTTTCAAAGTAAATCATTTGGTAATGCAATGGTGGAGCATAGTCTCCCCAGTGTCTGTCCACCAACTGCAAAGTACTAGTCAAGAATGCGATGGAATACCCTATTTGTCCAAATGGGTGCAGCTCCAATAACATAGAAGAAGCTTGACACCATCCAGGACAAAGCTGCCTACTTGATTAACACCACATTCACATCCACTCCCTCCACTACCAACACTCAGGAGCAGCAATATATCTTATCTTCAGACATTTTCAGAAATTTACCAAAGCTTTCCACATAACATCTTCTAGAAAGACAGACGTTCCAGATACATTAAAACACCGTGACTTGTCAGATCCTCTCCAAGCCGCTCATCATCCTGTCTTCGAAGTTTGGGGTAGTAGGGTGGCTCAGTGGTTAGCACTGCTGCCTTATAACACCAGGGTCAATGGTTCGATTCCAGCCTCGGGTGACTGTCTGTGTGGAGTTTGCACACTCTCCTCGTGTCTGTGTGGGTTTCCTCCCATAGTCCAAAGATGTTCAGGTTAGGTGAATCGGCCGTGCTAAATTGCCCGTAGTATTAGGTGAATCATTCAGAGGGAAATGGGTCAGGGTGGGTCAATCTTCGGAGGGTTGGTGTGGACTGGTTGGGCCGAAGAGTCTGTTTCCACACTGTAGGGAATTTTCAGCCCTCCAAGTTGCGCCAACCTGTGAAACCAATCTGAAGCCCATCTAACCGACACTATTCCATTATCATCCATATGTCTATCCAATGATCATTTAAATGCCCTTAAAGTTGGCGAGTCTACTACTGTTGCAAGCAGTGCATTCCATGCCTCTAATACTCTCTGAGTAAATAAACTACCTCTGATATCTGTCCTATGTCTATCACCCCTCAATTTAAAGCAATGTCCTCTCATTCTAGTCATTGCCATCAGAGGAAAAAGCATGTTCACCCTATCTAACCCTCTGATTATCTTATATGTCTCAATTAAGTTACCTCTCCACCTTCTTCTCTCTAATAAAAACAGCCTCTACTCCCTCAGCCTTTCCTAATAAGACCTTCCCTCCATACCAGGCAACATCCTAGTAAATCCCCTCTGCACCCTTTCCAAAGCTTCCACATCCTTCCTATAATGTACAGCTGCAGCATGATCTCATGGCTCTGAAACTCAACTCCTCTATCAATAAAAGTTAACACACTGTATGCCTTCTTAACAACCTTATCAACTTGGGGGGCAACTTTCAGGGATCTATGCACATGAACACTGAGATCTCTCTGTTCATCTACACAACCAAGAATCTTACCTTTAGCCCAGTACTCTGTATTCCTGTGACTCCTTCCAAAGTGAATCACCTCACACTTTTCCTCATTAAACTTCATTTGCCACCTCTCAGCCCAGTTCTGCAGCTTATCTATGTCCCTCTGTAACCTGCAACATCCTTCAGCTCTATCCGTAACTCTACCAACCTTAGTGCCATCCGTAAATTTACTAACCCAACCTTCCAAACCATCATTCAGATTATTTATAAAAGTGACAAACAGCAGTGGCCACAAAACAGATCCTTGCAGTACACCACTAGTAACTGAACTCCAGGCTGAACATTTCCCGCACCAATCAACCCCACCGCCCTGTGGCCCAACATTTCAACTCCCCCTCCCACTCTGCCGAGGGCATGCAGACCTTAGGCCTCCTTTACTGCCGCTCCTCACCACCCAACACCTGGAGGAAGAATGCCTTGGAACCCTTCAACCCCTGGGCATCAATGTGGACTTCACCGGTTTCCTCGTTTTCCCTCCCCCCACTTTACCCTGGTTCCAACCATCCATCTCAGCAATGTCCCCATGACCTGTCCTACCTGCCAATCTCCCTTCCCTCCAATCAGCCCCACCCTTCTCTCTGACCTATTGCCTCCATCTCCACCCCCATTCACCTATTGTACTCTTTGCTACCTTCTCCCCAACCCCCCCCCCCCTCCCCCCACCATTTATTTCTCCACCCTGGAGGCTCCCTGCCTCTATTCCTGATGAAGGGCTTTTGCCTGAAACATCACTTTTCCTGCTCCTCGGATGCTGCCTGACCTGCTGTGCTTTTCCAGCACCACTCTAATCTAAGCACTGGTTTCCATCATCTACAGTCCTCACTTTTGCCCTAAACATTTCCCACCAACCACCACCCTCTGTCTTCTTACAGCTAGCCAATTTCTGATCCAAACCGCTAAATCACCCTCAATCCCATGCCTCCGTATTTTCTGCAGTAGCCTACCATGGGGAACCTTATCAAACACCTTACTGAAATCTATACACACCACATCAACTGCTTTACCCTCATCTATCTGTTTAGTCACCTTCTCAAAGAACTCAATAAGGTTTGTGGGGCATGACCTACCCTTCACAAAACTGTGTTGACTATCCCTAATTAACTTACTCCTTTCCAGATGTGTATAAATCCTATCTCTTATAACCTTTTCCAACAGTTTACCCACAACTGAAGGAAAGATCACTGGTCTATAATTTCCAGGATTGTCTATACACACCTTCTTGAACAAGGGGACTACATTTGCTATCCTCCAGTCTTCTGGCACTATTCCTGTTGACAATGATGACATAAAGATCAAAGCCAAACACTCTGCAATCTTCTCCCTAACTTCCCAGAGAATCCTGGGATAAATCCCATCAGTCCCAGGGGACTTATCTATTTTCACACTTTCCAGAACTGCTAACACTTACTCCTTGTGAACCTCAATCCCGTATAGTCTAGTAGTCTGTATCTCAGTATTCTCCTCGACATCATTGTCTTTTTCCAGTGTGAATACTGATGAAAAATATTCATTTAGCCCTTCCCCATTTCCTCTGACTCCACAAACAACTTCCCACCACTATCCTTGATTGGCTCTAATCTTACCCCAGTCATTCTTTTATTCCTGATATACCTATAGAAAGCCTTAGCATTTTCATTGATCCTATCTGTCAATGACATCTCATATCTCCTCCTTGCTCTTCTTTGCTCTCTCTTTAGGTCTTTCCTGGCAAACCTGTAACTCTCAAGCACCCTAACTGAGCCTTCACATCTCATCCTAACATAAACCTTCTTCTTCCTCTTGAAAAGAGATTCAATTTCTTTAGTAAACTACGGTTCCCTTGCTTGACAACTATCTCCTTGCCTGACAGGTACATGCTAATCAAGGACACACAGTAACTCTTCCTTGAGCAAACTCCATATTTCAATTGTGCCCATCCCCTGTAGTTTCCTTCCCCATCCTATCCATCCTAAATCTTGCCTAATCACATCATAATTGCCTTTTCTCCAGCTGTACCTCTTGCCCTGCGGTATATACCTGTCCCTTTCCATCGTTAAAGTAAACATGACCGAATTGTGGTCACTGTCACAACATGCTCACCTACCTCCAAATCTAACATCGGGCCAGGCTCATTACCTAGTAACAAATCAAATGTGGCCTTGCCTCTTGTTGGCCTGTCTACATACTGTGTCAGGAAGCCGTCCTGCTCACATTGGACAAAAACTGACCCATCTATAGTACTTGTACTATAGTGTTCCCAGTCAATATTTGGAAAATTTAAGTCCCCCATGACAACTACCCTGTCTCTCTCACTCCTGTTGAGAATCATCTTTGCTATCCTTTCTTCTACATCTCTGGAACTATTCCGAGGCCTATAGAGAACTCCCAACAGGATGACCTCTCCTTTCCTGTTTCTATACTCAGCCCATACTACCTCAGTAGATGAGTCCTCAAACCTCCTTTCTGCCACCGTAATCCTGTCCTTGACTAACAATGCCACACCTCTTTTACCACCTTCCCTGTTCTTACTGAAACATCTAAATCCTGGAACCTGCAACAACCATTCCTGTCCCTGCTCTATCCATGTCTCTGAAGACCCAGGTACCAACCCACGCTGCAAGTTTACCCACCTCATTCTGGATGCTCCTGACATTGAAGTAGACACAATTCATACCAACTTCTTGCCAGTGCCCTCTTGCGACCTTAAAACCTTAGGTTCAGGCAACAAGTCTGGCCCAGCCACCAAAGCCTACTTTTCCCAATTAAAAAGAGAGAAAATGACTTCATTACTGCAACATTGAGAGAATTCATAGCTTTGTTGCAAAACATGGAATGCCCTAATGATTTTGATCATTTATATCTTGTCTTTTTGAATACTTTTGAACTCTAAAAGTATAATAACGGGAATTGCTCATTCTATCCAGGATCACACTTGCCCAGGAAACGAAAATATTTTTTGCCTCCGAACCATGACTTGTGGATGTATGGCATATGTCCAGATATCCTCTAAGGCACTCTAGGCTGTGGATGAGTCAGTAAAAACCGTGGCAGTGGGGGACTTGCTTTAATTGAGCTCAGTTCGCCTTGCCCAGAGCAGTAGGCTAGGATTCACACTTGATTTGCTATCCATATATCCCTGCTGGGAAATTGGAACACGTGGGCATTAGGTATGGACAATGTTTAGTTTTCTAAGCAATGTTCAATAATATCCAGGACAATGCAGCTAGGGAGGCACAATGGCACAGTGGTTAGCACTGCTGCCTCACGGTCCTAGGTTCGATTCCAGCCTTGGGAGACTGTCTGTGGGGAGTTTGCACATTCTCCTCATGTCTGTGTGGGAGTGCTCTGGTTTCTGCCCACAGTATTAGGTATGTTAATCAGAGGGAAATGGGTCTGGGTGGGTTACTCTTTAGATGGTCGGGTTGGGCTGATGGGAGCGTTGTTACTGTTATTGGAAAAGACCATTGCAACCCATACTTCACTCCCACTGGGACTCCTGTTTCTGAGATTGTGAAATCATCACAAAGTTAAAAAAAAGACTGAATTGAACTGGAGTAATCGCGATGCTGGAATTGTTCTTCTTAGTCTAAACATCAATTTCTTTAGCACTGCTCCTTCTGCCTCTGCCATTTCAAAACATTTGTTTCAATTTTTTTTCTGTCCTTGATCATTACAGTGTTTGTTGTGTCAGTGGAAACATAAACTGTCCGGTTGATTGTTTTGCTAATTTAACTTCTGTTTGTAACTATAAATAATGTAATAGGTTCCTTCTTCTCTGCTCTGTTATCCTCCATTATTCACAATCCATGATGGTAGCCTCTGCTGCAGCATTGGTACATTGATGACTGCATTGGCGCCACCACGTGCTCCCGCGAGGAGGTTGAGCAGTTCATCATCTTCACCCACACATTCCACCCTGACCTTAAATTCACCTGGACCATCTCTGACACCTCCCTCCCCTTCCTGGACCTCTCCATCTCCATTAATGACAACCGACTTGACACTGACATTTTTTACAAACCCACCGACTCCCACAGCTACCTGGATTACATCTCTTCCCACCCTATCTCTTGCAAAAAATGCCATCCCGTATTCCCAATTCCTCCCAGGAGGACCAGTTCCACCACAGAACACGCCAGATGGCCTCCTTCTTTAGAGACTGCAATTTCCCTTCCCACGTGGTTAAAGATGCCCTCCAACGCATCTCGTCTACATCCCGCACCTCCGCCCTCAGACCCCACCCCTCCAACCGTAACAAAGACAGAACGTCCCTGGTGCTCACCTTCCACCCTACCAACCTTCGCATAAACCAAATCATCCGCCGCCATTTCCACCACCACCAGGGATATATTTCCCTCCCCACCCCTTTCCACCTTCCGCAAAGACCGTTCCCTCCGTGACTACCTGGTCAGGTCCACGCCCCCCTACAACCCACCCTCCCATCCTGGCTCTTGCCCCTGCCACCGCAGGAACTGTAAAACCTGTGCCCTCACCTCCTCCCTCACCTCTATCCAAGGCCCTAAAGGAGCCTTCCACATCCATCAAAGTTTTACTTGCACATCCACTAATATCATTTATTGTATCCGTTGTTCCCGATGTGGTCTCCTCTACATTGGGGAGACTGGACGCCTCCTAGCAGAGTGCTTTAGGGAACATCTCCGAGACACCCGCACCAATCAGCCACACCGCCCCATGGCCCAACATTTCAACTCCCCCTCCCACTCTGCCGAGGACATGGAGGTCCTGGGCCTCCTTCTCTGCCGCTCCCTCACCGCCAGACGCCTGGAGGAAGAACGTCTCATCTTCTGCCTCGGAACACTTCAACCCCAGGGCATCAATGTGGACTTCAACAGTTTCCTCATTTCCCCTTCCCCCACCTCACCCTAGTTCCAAACTTCCAGCTCAGCACTGTCCCCATGACTTGTCCTACCTGCCTATCTCCTTTTCCACCTATCCACTCCACCCTCTCCTCCCTGATCTATCACCTTCATCCCCTCCCCCACTCACCCATTGTACTCTATGCTACTCTCTCCCCACCCCCACCCTCCTCTAGCTTATCTCTCCACGCTTCAGGCTCACTGCCTTTATTCCTGATGAAGGGCTGTTGCCCGAAACGTCGATTTCGAAGCTCCCTCGATGCTGTCTGAACTACTGTGCTCTTCCAGCACCAACTAATCCAGAATCTGCTGCAGCATTGTCTTGAACTCCAGAATTGATGAGTTCCAGAAGGAAGCATTTGGTCTATCGTACCTGCACTGGTGTGATTTTCCCAAATGAGCTATATGATTTCTTCTTTCTAGATTTGCTAATTTAATGCCAGTTTGTACAGAATTATTGGCAATGTTATGCAGTGTCCATTGTATTTGATTTGCCCTTAATCTCTTTATTTTTCTTTTGTTTTAGGAAATGTCTTACTTTCTATCCTGATCATTGCTTTGATTGTATTTCTCATTAGCATGCTGGTATTTTACCTGCACAGAAAGAAACGTGTAAGTATTCTCTCTATTCACACGAGTAAATTTATTCTATTGAAAGGGTAACTCATACGCCTAAAGGGATTATGATTTGCATTATGTTATTTAATTAACTGGACAAGTATTTTGTTTACATGAACAAGAGAACCGTCACAGGTTTTAAAGAATCTTCTTGAGTTATCGGCCTAAAGGCAGATGCTGGGCAGTTATTTTTGCGAGAAATAGAGCAATCAGGTCGATCCTTGAGTTTGCCTCAACCAAAATGAGGATTGAACCTGAATGCCAATTGACTGATTAACCACAAGGGGCAGCCTAGTTTCACCCCATTATGTTTCTTACCTGCATTGCTACCAAGAGCAGTGGAAACAGCCTGGTGGTGTTGCTGCTCGGCTAGTAGTCCAGGAACCTGGGAAATATGGTGCTGACTTGACTTCAAATCCTGACGAAGGGCTTTTGCCCGCAACGTCAATTTTCCTGCTCCTCGGATGCTGCCTGACCTGCTGTGTTTTTCCAGCGCCACTCTAATCTAAACTCTGGTATCCAGCATCTGCCGTCCTCAGTTTTGCCTTCAAATCCCACCGCGTCGGGCGGTGGAGTTTGAATCTTTGAAAATGTCTGGAAATGAGAGCCTAATGATGGCCATGCAGCCATTGACATAAAATCTACTTCCAGCAAGAAATGCGTTAATAGGACAAACTTAAAGGCTTTGTATCTTAATGCACGAAGCATTTCGAATAAAACAAAAAAAAATGGAAGGTGCACGTTGAGGGAAATGAATACAATCCTATAGCCATTACAGAAACATTGTTAAAAGCAGATCAAAACTGGGAAGTTAACATTCAGGGTTATTTGACCTTTTGGAGAGATGGCAGGGCGGGAAGAGGTGGTGGGATAGCACTGTGTATGAGAAATTAAATGAGAACAGTTGTGAGAGATGTGTTAAGCTCAGGTGGTGAGGATTTCATTCAGGCAGAGGGAACAAAACAGCAAGGGAATAAAGAAATTGGTAGGAGCAGTGTATAGATTCTCAAACAGCAGTCACGCTGTAGGAAAGGCTATAAACCAACAAGTAACAGGAGCATGTAAAAATAATGCAGCAATGATTATAGGTTGCTTTAATCTTCATATTAATTGGGTCAAGCAAATGGGAAAGGATGACTATGACAAGAATTCACAGTATAAATTATGGATAATTTCCCAGAGCCTCTATGTTATGGAGCCAACTAGGGAGTAGGCGTTCATGGACCTACAATGGGGAACAAGGCAGGTTTAAGAAATGACCCCCAAGCGAAAAAACCCATAATATGTAATTTAATATTCAATCTGAGAGTGAGAAACTTGGGTAGAAACAACCATGTCTAACTTAAATAAAGGGAATTGCAATGAAATGAGGAAAGCGTTGGGTTAAGTGAAAAGCACAAGTAGATTAGCAAGAGTGACGGTCAGCAAGCAATGCCAATATTTAAGGAGACAATCCATGACTTTCGGCAAAAATATGTCCGGTAAGGAGAAAAGATTGTAAGAGAGGGATAAACCAACCAAAGCTGGCTCAGGAAGATTAGGAGAATATTAAGCTGAAAGAAGAAGCATAGAAGAATGTAAAAATGATAGCCTGGAAGATTGGGAAAAATTAAGAATCCAGAAAAGGAGGAATAAAAACATAACTAAGACGGAGAAAATAAGCTGCAAGTGCAAACTAACAAGGAATATGAAAAAATTAACAGTAAGCGCTTCTTTATAAGCACTTAATATAAGGGCTTATTGTAAGAGCTAGGGACCCGGGTTTGATCCCAGCCTTGAGTGGGTTTCCTCTGGTTTCCTCCCACAGTCCAAAGATGTGCAGGTTAGGTGAATTGGCCATAATGTTCAGGGATGTGTAGGGTAGGTGCATTTGTCACGGGTAAATATAGGAGAATGAGTCTGGAAGGTTGGTGAGTACTTGTTGGGCCAAAGGGCCAGTTTCCACACTGTAAGGATTCTATGATCTTGACTGTATTTTATGATCTAGGAGTGTTGGCCCTTAATGGAGTGATGGACAATAAAAAAAGAAAAGCCTTACTGTAACTATACAAGGTAATGGTGGGACTACATCTGGAGTCCATTGATGTAGTCTCACCATTACCTTGCATAGCTACAGAACCATTAGTAGTTTGGACCCCTTATTTAAACATTGATAACATATCATTGCAGGTAGTTCAAAGAAAGTTAACAAAGATGATCTCAGGTATTGAGGAATTGCTTTGTGTGCAAGGGCTCCACAGGTTGGGACTCTACTAACTGGCATTGAAAAGACTGAGAAGTAATCTCATTGAAGCATATAGAAATCTTAAGAGGCTTCATAGAGTAAATGCAGAGAGGATAATTCCTGTCTCGGAGAGTCTAGGGCCAGAGCACACAGTCTCAGAATATAGAGTCGCCAACTTAAGACTGAGATGAGGAGTCCCAGGAATAATTGCATAATGAATGAGGGTGTAATTTGTGAAACATTGTATTTCCTTAATATTTACTATGTCACACGTCTCAGTTTCAGACAGCCATGACTAATGAATGGTTGCCTTTGTATCATGAAGAACTATTCCTGGAATCCAAAGAATGATGTCATTTTCCTGGCCCTGTTAAATGAGCAATTTCCTAAGTTCCCACTCTTCCAGGTTTCAATGATGACAAAACACCAGCATGCTGACCACATCCCAGAGGAGCATGTGTGTGTCGGGATACGAGATGTCTCTTTCCCAAGCAGCATTGAAAACATCATCCCAGGCCACTATTGTCACTCTGCTCAAATGTCACATCTAGATGGAAAGCAGGGCTTACAGAGGGAAAGACACAAGGTCTCTATGTACCAAAATGCCCTTGTAATGCAGGAAAGTAATTGTGGCTCAGGAGGAGCTATAAGTGAAGGAAAGTATAAAAAGGGAGAAATAGAATTTGTTTTCTTGCGATAAATTTCTCAATCCAACCTCCTGCTCAGATTTGTTCAGATCATACGTGACGCATATTGGCTAGTTCAGGGAACTTCAGTTACAACATTTAATTCTGATCATATTGACGTAGGTCTCAGAATAAGCAAAATGAGGCAAGATATGACACCTCAAGTTTAGATCCAGGTTTATATAAACTTCTTATCCTCTGAGGAAATTGAAGTCAATAAGTTTTAAAAGTATAGAATTTTTTTTAGATTAGATTACTTATAGTGTGGAAACAGGCCCTTTGGCCCAACAAGTCCACACCGACCCTCCGAAGAGCAACCCACTCCCCTACATTTATCCCTTCACCTAACACTATGGACAACATAGCAAGGCGAATTCACCCAACTTGCACATCTTTAGACTGTGGGAGGAAACTGGAGCCCCCAGAGGAAACTCATGCAGACACGGGGAGAATGTGCAAACTCCACACGGACGGTTGCGCGAGGCAGGGATTTGAACCCGAGTCTCTGGCGCTGTGAGGCAGCAGTGCTGACTGCTGTGCCACCGTGCCGCCCAAATTTGCTTTGACATGCTTTGGAATTCAAACATTATAAAAGAAAAAAATTGCATTTGTATAACACCATACATGATGCGACAATACTTTTGAAGTGTGGTCACTATTATAATGTTGGGGAACTTGGGGGGTTGGTTTGCAATGTACAGCCTAATAGAACCGGGTGACCACTTTGCGGAACACCTACATTCTGCCTATAAAAGTGATCCCAAGCTACCAGTTACCTGCCATTTCAAGACACCACCATGTTTCCTGGCCAACGGCCCTGTCTTGGGCCTGCTGGAGTGCTCCAGTAAGGGTAGTTCAAACTGAAAGAACGGTATCTCATCTTCTACTAGGGAGAGAGTGCAGCTTTCAGGACTCAATTTTGGAGTTTGAACACCAGCTTCCATGTCCTTTACCCATCCCCACACCTCATATCCTGCTATGACACATACTGGTTTCAGTATAGTCAATCCATTTTCACCTACTCGTTGTGCGCGTTATCAGCTTTTCTTCTTACATGGCTTATTATCAACTATCAGTTTGTCTGTGATTTAGTTTGGTTGAAGAACACAGAGACAATATGAAATTAAAGGTGAATTCTAAAGAGATGTACAGGAACAGATGGGTTTAGGGGTATACGTGCATCCCAATCATAATCTTCTTGAACAGCTTCAAAATAGGCTGAAGGGACTGCTCCTAGTCATAGAGTCATAGAGATGTACAGCACAGAAACAGACTCTGAAGTCCAACTTGTCCATGCCAACCAGATATCCCAACCTAATCTAGTCCCATTTGCCAGCACTTGACCCATATCCCTCTAAACCCTTCCTCTTCATATACCCATCCAGGTGCCTTTTAAATGTTGTAGTTGTAGCAGCTGGGTGGCAGCTGTCAGGCAGCAGGGTGGCACCGTGGCTCAGTGGTTAGCACTGCTACCTCACAGCGCCAGGTACCCAGGAACAATCCTAGCCTCAGGTGACTGTCTGTGTGGAGTTTACATGTTCTCCCAGTGTCTGCGCAGGTTTCCTCCAGGTGCTCTGGTTCTCCCCCCCCCCCCCCCCACCCCAGCCAAAAGGTGTGCAGGTCAGGTGAATTGGCCATGCTAAATTGCCCATAGTGTTAGGTGCATTAGTCAGGGGTAAATACTGGATGGGGGATGGGTTACTTTTCAGTGGGACGGTGTGAACTTGTTGGGCTGAAGGGCCTGTTTCCATACTGTAGAGAATCTAATGCTAAAAAAATCTAACCAGCCTCCACCACTTCCTCTAGCAACTCATTCCATGCACGCACCACCCTCTGTGTGAAAAAGTTGCCCTTTAGGTCCCTTTTATATCTTTCCCCTCTCACCTTAAACCTACGCCCTCTAGTTCGGGACTCCCTCACCCCGTGGAAAAGACTTTGCTTATTTCCCCTATCAATGCCCCTTTTGATTTTATAAACCTCTATAAGGTCACCCCTCAACCTCTGGAGCTCCAGGGAAAACAGCATCAGCTTCTCTCTGTAGCTCAAACCCTCCAACCCTGGCAACATCCTTGTAAATCTTTTCTGAACCCTTTCAAGTTTCACAACGTCTGTCCTATAGGAGGGAGACCAGAATTGCACGCAATATTCCAAAAGTGGCCTAACCAAAGTCCTGCACAGCCGCAACATGATCTCTCAACTCCTATACTCAATGCTGTTCCTGTTTCTAATGATCTTATGATTTAAAATAATTGCAAAAGAACAGGAAGCAACTTATTTAAAGGATGATTTACAAACTTGTGGGCAGAACACTGGCATGAGTCTAATTGCTTAGCTTTTTCAATGAACTGTCAACCCTTCTGTGGTCCAAATGGAAACTTTGTGTGCTTGTGATTGTCGATACGTTTTGCGTATAAACAAAGCTTATGAGTTCTCACTGTATGCACGGAAAGACACCTGCAAACAGAGAAATCTGATATAGCTCAACTCTAAATTTCCACAGGGGATTTACCTACTTGATATGTGTGATATTTGATAACAATTATCTGTACTGTAAGTGTCACTTCTGATGGGATTGAACACATTGTAGAAATTTCAGTTCTCTTAAATTCTGTTTGTCATTCTTTGACAGGAATATTCTTGATGGTTTGAAAATTAACATGGCATTACTAACATCAATGTTAGGTGATTATTTGGACCTAACAGTGGCACTAAAGTAATTGGCAAGATCCTCTGGGAAATGTTTTAAATTGTATACCTGATAATAGGCTTGTCTTATTCTAGTCTGTATTGACAATGACAAGACTGGCACTGACATTATTATTTTACTTTGCGTTTTGCAGAGATATTCCTTTGACCTCTTCCACAAAACTGCTGAAGATGCTGACATTCCCTTGAGTGGTCCAATTAGACAAGGTGCCTTTGAAGTATTTCCAGGTATCTCAATGAACTTTATGTCAGTTTTACAAAGGATTATTTTGAGCATAGGCCTCTCACGTTTCTGATGTTTCAATACCAAGTTCCCAATGTTTGTAAAAGATGATTTTTCCTGCTTGGTTTTGTAACCTTCAAACGGTGGTCTTTCTCAAGGGGAGGAGCTGAATGTTTATAAGTTACTACCAATCTAGAGAAAACCCCTCTGGATAATTAGCTTCCTAGTTGCTTCAGCTTGCGCCAAATTAAACAACCTGTCACAAGGAAAACTTGGTGCAGTGCCTAGCAAGGAGTGAGCCAGGTTATGAGGATGTGGGACAATTAATGAATAAATGCAAAGCATTGCATAGACGTCATTCCCAATTATTGGGTCAAAAGACAGGACTCTGTGAAGGTAGGCTGGGGTTCAGACTGTTTGAGATTGGCACTTTAGCCAAGCTAAGAAGTCTATTGGATAGTAAATTAGTTTGTTAAATACTATTTATTTAAGAGATGAATTATTCATTCCTCTCTTAATTGTTAAAGCCCTATTTACTTCTGGTAAATAGACATATGCCATTTTAATTAGTAATTATGGTATTCCACAAATCAAAATCTACTTGCCAATCAATGACTTGGCCACACTTAATATGGACTGGGGCCAAATGGCCCTGATTCTTGGTGAGAGTGGTGTAGTAATTTTAAACATCATTCTCAACAATGTATGTTGTGCTATTCATAGTGAGGCTGAAAGGCACTCACCGAATGAAAATATGTGAAAAGAACAGAATTGTTATCATGGGTAATTTTAACTTCTGCAGTCCTGAATGAGACTCCCGTAGTGTCAAGATTAGAGTGGTGCTGGAAAAGCACAGCAGGTCAGGCAGCATCCAAGGAGCAGGAAAATTGACGTTTCGGGCAAAAACCCTTCAACAGGAATGAGGGACTTCCTTAGGGCCAGGGCTCAGATGGGGCAGAATTTGTTCGAAGCATCCAGGCGGGTTTCTGAAACAACGTATAGATGGTGGAATTAGGGAAGGGTTTGTACTAGACCTTGTGTTGGGAAATGAGCCTGGCCAGGCGATTGACATTTCAGTGGGGAGCATTTTGGGAACAGTGATCATAATTCCATAAGTTTTAAGGTAGTTATGGATAACGGCAACACTGGACCTCAAGTGAAAGTGCTAAATTAAGGGAAGACTAATTACAATAGTATGAGGCAGTATTGAGTGGATAAACTGAATTGTCAAGCATCTCTGAATATAGAATTCATTCATTACACTTCTAATCTATTTCAATATTTAATGCCATGTAATGTAGTACAAAGTTACACAATTAAACAGTGATTTTCTTTCATGAAATCAAGTCGGTAAATACACCTGTCTGATTCGCATTATATTTAAAGTATCATCAGACATCTAAAGTGTTGACTGAACTATGATTTTATTTCTCAAACAATTTGAACTTCCTTCCACTTTCTTTTTTTTTCACAACTTAGCAAATAGCCTCAACAGATTCTCATTAAATCATACCCGATATCTCTGAGCAAGATTTTCACTTTGGCATCAAAACTCAGATCATTCAGCTTCGCAATTCTGAAGCTATAATCAAAGGGAATTAAGACTGTTCTAAAGATTGTCAGGATCAATATGAGACAATTTTGTGTTGGCACTCCCTATTCTCTCACTGTCAAAACCTTAGAAACAATGAGTATAACACTGGTTCCCTGGGACCTTTACATTTCCTTCACCAAAGTTACAATGAAGGTTTGGCAGAGGATGTGTAGTAATTGGTGTGTAGGTAGAAGTCAGGCAAAGAGTTAAACGGAGGATCTACTTTACAGCTTTAATTTAGAGATACAGTCATTTAACAGCTGCACCTGCTGTGCAAGACTGAGTGCTGAAGGAAACATGTTGGTAAAGTGAGATGTTTGCTGAAAATGTGTTGCTGAAAAAGCGCAGCAGGTCAGGCAGCATCCAAGGAGCAGGAGAATCGACGTTTCGGGCATGAGCCCTTCTTCAAGAAACTGAAGAAGGGCTCATGCCTGAAGTGTCGATTCTCCTGCTCCTTGGATGCTGCCTGACCTGCTGCGCTTTTCCAGCAACACATTTTCAGCTCTGATCTCCAGCATCTGCAGTCCTCACTTTCTCCTCAAAGTGAGATGTTTGACAGACACATCAAACACAGGCTGATTACAGCAATTGCAGTTGTTCGTTTTTGTTACTTTGTTCACCTCAGCACTCAAAAAGCGATTCTCATCTAGATTAGATTATGATTAGATTCCTTACAGTGTGGAAACAGGCCCTTCAGCCCAACAAGTGCACACCGACCCTCTGAAGAGTAACCCACCCAGACCCGTTTCCCTCTGTCTAATGCACTTCACACTATGGACAATTTAGCATGGCCAATTCACCCTAACTTGCACATCTTTTTGGATTGTGGGAGGAAACCAGAGCACCTTGCTGTTCAGCCTTCATTGTTGCATGAAGCCACGTACAGTTGAGTCATTATTGTGAAACTAAATTAATGCACCGCACTGGGAACTGGTTGCAAAGTGAATGCCCTCACCATTCTATTTTCAGTAAAAGTTAGCAGTTAGAAATTCCAGCCCATTGAATCATTGGCCTGAAATTCCCATGGTAGGGAGAACATAATCTAATTTCTACCTAGCAGGTCCCCCCGCAAAAAAAGGAGACTATCTTCTGGTTCTGCAGAGGTCCCAAGTGTCTAGGCCGGTCCTTTAAACGTTGCTCCTTCTTGCAATCCTTTACTTTTTGCATCTGGGCGAGTGGTGTTCACCAGGAAATACTAACAGGAAAAGGCAAGGTAGATAAAGATAAACTGTTTCCACTGGTTGGGGATTCCGGAACTAGGGTCGTAGTCTCAAAACTAGAGCCGAACTGTTCAGGAGAGATGTTAGGAAGCACTACTCCACACAAAGGGTAGTAGATGTTTGGAGTTCTCTTCCGCAAGTGGCAGTCGGTGTTAGTTTTAACAGGTGCATGGAGTTAGGCCACAGATCAGCCAGAATGGCGGAAAAGGGCTCAAATAGAATGGCTTAATCCTGTTCCTGTGTGAAAGAAAATTTACATTCTTGAAAAACCTCAGTTGAAATCACTCTAAACTCCCTTTTAATTAGCACTAAGGCCCCAAAAGTTAGTACAAGGAATTGAACCCCAAAGAAATTTCTAGTGAATAAACAAAAATAAGTAAAGAGAATTTGCTTTTTTGCCAGTTGGAATTTTTAAAGAGTTCAAGTCGAGGTTAAAAAAGTGAATTCGCTTGGATTGAGGAGGACACCAACAATGTGTTTTTGCGGATTTTGACAGATCACATCACCACTGCAAAGGTCTCCTCCTTGCGTTTCAAGTGCGATCCAGCCAGGATGAGGTCAGGTGGGATTTCCCACCTTCGGTTGCACCGGCAAAGTGGGCCCAAGGAATTTCCAGACTTGTGTCTCCCTTTTGTGTCCATTTTTCTCCATTTCTTCGCCTGCCAAGCCCACGACTTCTACCTTCTAATTTGATGCTCAAGAAACGGAAGAATGCTTGTAGGTACAGAACAATCAAGGCTCATATCTCCATTTGTCATCAAGATTTTTTTATATTTCCAGACAAAGAAGACAACACTGATGTTCAGGTGACCAAAGATATGGACAATCACGATAAGACTCCAGCAGACATCTTGAACCTGCCTGAGGAAGTTAATGAAAAACAAAGCAACTGTGAAAATGAAATAAATCACAGCCCAGGTAAATACCATTGGACATTATGAGTAGCATTATCATTTATGCTGATTGATAGAACCATGTTCAACGCCAGTTCAGAAAATGAAATGTATTTAATCATCAACTCTGCAGGTGGAAATTATTATACCATTCTGGTTGTTTCTTGTTTTCTGTCATTTTTATCTGAAGTCTATCTGTACCACCTCTGAGGTATCTGCTGATTAGATTAGATTAGATTACTTACAGTGTGGAAACAGGCCCTTCGGCCCAACAAGTCGACACCGCCCCGCCGAAGCGCAACCCGCCCATACCCCTACATCTACCCCTTACCTAACACTACGGGTAATTTAGCATGGCCAATTCACCTGACCTGCACATCTTTGGACTGTGGGAGGAAACTGGAGCACCCGGAGGAAACCCATGCAGACACGGGGAGAATGTGCAAACTCCACACAGAGAGTCGCCTGAGGCGGGAATTGAACCCGGGTCTCTGGCACTGTGAGGCAGCAGTGCTAACCACTGTGCCACCGTGCCACCCACAACAATCAGGAGAATCCCTGTGGAAATTCTAGCCCCATATTTATTGAATATGGAACAATTTGCAACCTCTTTTGGTGACCTGAATGAAGGAACATTGTGCATGGTGGCCAACTTAGTTAATGGTACAAATAAAGATGGGAAAGGGCAGCATGGTGGCTCAGTGGTTAGCCCTGTAGCCTCACAGCACCAGGGACACAGGTTAGATTCCACCCTCCGTTGACAGTCTTTGTGGAGTTTGCACATTCTCCTTGTGTCTGCTTGGGTTTCCGCTCGGTGCTTTGGTCTCCTTCCACAGTCTAAAGATGTGTAGGTTTGGTGGATTGGCCATGCCAAATTGCCCATAGTGTTCAGGGAGATGCAGACTAGATGGATTAGTCATGGGAAATACTGGGTTACAGTGTTACGACATGGGGTAAACCTCCTGCTTAATTTAAAATCAGCAACACAGAAAAGATTTATCTTGTGCAGTAATCTGTAAAGACTTGAGTGGCCAAGATATATATAAAGTAAAACTTAACAACTGTATTGCTAAAGGTATAACAGAGAATAATTAACTCACCACTATTTACAATTTTTTTGCCTAATCTATCTTTTATCTTCCCTTCTATAATACTAGTCCAATAAAACTCCCAATTAAGATTTACAAAACAACACTTCTTATCTCAAAACCAGGCAGCTGTAGGTTCTTGTATTCGGATCTTCCTGTGTCTTCTTTTCTCCTTGTTAGGAATTTCTGCATCACAAGTTACTGATCGAAAAGGGACTTTTAAGAGAGTATTTTTTAAGCAGTCTGTTACATGCTAGGATTGGCAGTTCTCCCCTCAAATATTCAATTTGGCCCAGTCCTATACCACAGACCATCGGATTGTGTCATTGGCTTTTAAGATTCTCAATATCCTCAATTCAAACCTGATTGGAAGTTGGTATTTTTTCGGGGTATAATTTAAACTGATTGGATGAATTCAAATTTGTTTTTGTCTCCAAAGTTGTTCAACTCAGTGTTACAATGTTTCCTCAGTGAGAAGACTTGGTGTTGTGTCTGGTAGTTCTGCTGTTTTTAACTCTTTTCAAGGTACACCCACATCTTCATAACAACAGAGATAGAGTAGGGGGATGAGTCTTTTAGAGTCATGTAGATGTACAACATGGAAACAAACCCTTCAGTCCAACCCATCCATGCTGACCAGATATTCCAACCCAATCTAGTCCCACCTGCCAGCACCCGGTCCATATCCCTCCAAACCCTTCCTATTCATAAACTCATCCAAATGCCTCTTAAATGTTGCAATAGTACCAGCCTCCATCACTTCCTCTGGCAGCTCATTCCATACTCATATCACACTCTGTGTGAAACAGTTGCCCTTTAGGTCTCTTTTATATCTTTCCCCTCTCACCTTAAACCTATGTCCTCTAGATTTGGACTCCCCAACCCCAGAGAAAAGACTTTGCCTATTTACCCTATCCATGCATCTCATAAATCTCTATAAGGTCACCCCTCAGCCTCCGACCCTCCAGGGAAAACAGCCCCAGCCTGTTCAACCTCTCCCTATAGCTCAAATCCTCCAACCCTGGCAACATTCTTGTAAATCTTTTCTGAACCCTTTCAAGTTTCACAACATCTTTCCGATAGGAAGGAGACCAGAATTGCATGCAATATTCCAACAGTGGCCGAACCAATGTCCTGTACAGCCATAACATGACCTCCCAACTTCTGTACTCAATACTCTGACCAATAAAGGAAAGCATACGAAACGCCTTCTTCACTATCCTATCTACCGGCAACTCTACTTTCAAGGAGCTGTGAACCTGCACTCCAAGGTCTCTTTGTTCAGCAACACTCCCTACGACCTTACCATTAAGTGTATAAGTCCTGCTAAGATTTGCTTTCTCAAAATGCAGCACCTCACATTTATCTGAATTAAACTCCATCTGCCACTTTTCAGCCCATTGGCCCATCTGGTCCAGATCCTGTTGTAATCTGAGGTAACCCTCTTCACTGTCCACTTTGGAGGTCCAGTGTAGACTTGATGGTCTGAATGGACTGCTTCCACACTGTAGGGATTCTATAATTCTATGAAAGTACGCTATAGGGGAGACACAAAATGATATATAGTGTTGGTTATTACATGTCACTGCTGGGAATCCTTTTGGTAGTGGGGTATGTAAAAACGGTAGGCTGTCCAACCCAATAGTTAAGGTTTAATTGATCCTATTAAAAATTAGCATTGGTAGGCAGGTGGCTGCAGATGGCTGATATTGTTTTGCAATTTTTTAACAATGTACACTCTTCAGAAGGCGATCATTATGCATAATGTCTTCCCTGCTTGAAGCTTAAGAATCAAGTCCATTTCCCTGAGGTAGCCCTTCCTATTACATGCCTGCATTCAACGATCCACTTGGGCCTTTATCCTTCATTGCAACCTCCAGTATGGAGTTCTGATACCACTGGAACTGAGCTGCCAGCCATTCTAATTAACTGAATGGCTCATACAACTACTGACAGGCAGCAGTTTCACTATCCGCTAAGTGAGCCCACTAAATGAGCCCATGCGCAGCACATTGTGGCTGTGGTCAGGCTGCCTCAGAGTCTGTGAGTTGACTAGAGTGAGTTTCCTCCAGGTGTGTGCCATGCTTTGGCATTCATTCACAAATGGAGTATTTTTACTTGTGCTGATAAATAGAATCATCATGTAGGAAGTTCAATGTCAGTTCAGAAAATTAAATGCTACCTTAATAATCATCTCTGCGTGTGGAAATGATTATATTCTTCTGGTATCCTTATCCTTCTATAGTTTGGGAAAACAGGAGGTTATCCGCTGTGGAAGGAAGAATAGAAAGCCAAAACATAAACATAAATCAGCGAGAGAGATTAGTGTGGCAGAATGGTCTGGGTGACCTCTAACAACGAATCATCAAAACCTAGCGTACAGGTACAGCAATTATATAGAAAGCAATTGGAATGTTGGTTCATATTGCAAAAGAGATGGAGAATAAAAACAGGAAAGTCTTATGGCAAATGTACAGAGGGTTGGTCAGAGCACAATACCGATCGATCCAGAGTAAGAACAGTCAACTGGCAGACAGCTAGGTTCAGTGGCACAAGGACAGAGCTAAGCTGGGCTGGGTTGGTAAGACAGTACTTGAACACTGGGGTGTCTTTGAATGGTTTGAGCGCAGTCAAGGTATAATCCTTTAAAAGAGAAATGTAGAACAAGTCTGAAACTCTCTGGGTGATAAATGAGATGTTAATTAATTTAAAGAAGAAAAAATGTTAACTAATAAAAAATATAATGGAGGAGCAAGCTGAAGTGTGTTGAGAAGTAGATATGAAAAGCAAAGATGGATTATGAGAAGAAACTGGCGGCTAACATAAAAGAAAATCCCCAAATTTTTATCAGTTGTAAAAGGTCGTAAAAGGAGGAGGACGTCTGATTAGAGACAATAAAGAGGATTGACACATAAAGGCAAGCTGCATGGATAACGTGTTAGATGAATACTTTGAAATTTGTCTTTACCAATGAGGCAGATGCTCCCTAGGTTATGGTGGCCGAAGAGGAAAGTCAGTCATTAGAAAGGTTTAATATTGAAAAGGAGGAGGTATTGGCTAAGCTGTTAGTACTTACAATTGATAAGGGGCGGCACGGTGGCTCAGTGGTTAGCACTGTTGCCTCACAGCGCCAGGGACCCAGGTTCGATTCCAGCCTCGGGCAACTGTCTGTGTGGAGTTTGCACATTCTCCCCGTGTCTGCGTGGGTTTCCTCTGGGTGCTCAGTTTCCTCCCACAGTCTAAAGATGTGCAGGTTAGGTGAATTGGCTATGCTAAATTGCCCATAGTGTTAGGTGCATTAGTCAGAGGGAAGTGGGTCTGGGTGGGTTACTCTTCGGCGGGTCGGTGTGGACTGGTTGGGCCGAAGGGCCTGTTTCTATGCTGTAGGGAATCTAATTTAATAAGGCAATTATGCTCCAAGGGATATTGAAGGAAGTGAGAATGAAAATTTCCAAGGCAATATCTATAAATGTTTAAAGTTCTCTGGACTAAGATTGATGCTGAAGGATTTCTAGGAAATGGGATTAGGGGAGTTAGGTGCTTGATGAGCTGTGTAGACCCAATGGCCTGAAGATCCTCTTTCTGTGTTGTAACACTCTATGACATTATGCTTGAAGAATTGCAAATATTATGCCCTTCCTCAAAAATGTTGATAAAGATTGTCCCAGCAATTGCAGACCAGTCATTTTAATTTCCTGACTGGGGTAATGTCAAGAAATAATAATCACATGGAAAATGTGGGTTGGTTCAAAAGAGTCAGCATGGATTTGTTGAGGGAAAATGTGTTTTGATAACTCGCTGGAGTTTTTTTTGAAAAGGCAAATAAGAGGGTTGATGAGGGCAAGGCTATTGATATGAACTTCCAAAAGGCGATCAATACAGTGCCACACAACAGACGTGCGATAAAATTACAGCTCATAGAAGAAAAATGACAGTAGCAACATGAATACAAAATTGGCTGAGAGATAGAAAGCAGAGAATAATAGTTAATAGGTATATGTTGGGCTGGAAGAAAGTTGTTAGTGGAGTTTTCAGGAGATGGCATTGCAATCGTTGCTTGCCCTGATTATATATAAATGCTCTGTATCGCGGACGGGGGAGGACAATTTGTGGATGACACAAAACATAGAAGAACTGTTAACAGTGAGGTGGGCAGTGCAGAACTTCAAAAGGTCATATTGTTGGAATGGACAGGTGAGGTTCATTGTGAAGAAATGGGAGGTGACGCACTATTGTAACAGAACATGGAGATAACTGTATAAAATAATGCTCAAAAAGCTAGCTAAGACTATGAAGGCAGGAATGCTGCAAGCATCCAGGTAGTCTCAGAGTGAGTGAGCTCTGGAGATGTAACTTTGTCTCATCCATGGGCTGTCCTTGAGTGCACTGTGTCCTTGCAACAATATGACAATAATAAATGCCGGTGCATTGAAGTTTGGAAGTGTGCTGCAAGTGCTTAGAAATGCTCTGTGAGAGTTCTTAAAATATGGTCCATGTAGGATGTGGGCTGCCTATGACTGATGGCCTTGGAGCATGCTGGAGATTTTGGTGCCCAGTGACAAACACAAAGATTATTTGGAGCATATGGTGAATTAAACCCACGAAGAATATGTTTTCTCGACAATTTTGGCAAAATTTGGTAAAGTCACAACTGGCAATGGGGTTGGCTATTTACAAGCCATTATTGTTCAGGGATGTTAGGTGCATGAGGTTAGATTAGGTGCATTAGTCAGGGGTAAATATAGGGTAGGGGAACAGGTCTGGGTGGGTTACACTTCGGAAGGTCAGTGTGGACTTGTTGGGCCGAAGGGCCTGCTTCCACACTGGAGGGATTCTAATTCTAATTTGGATTAGAAACTAGCTTTCTGTAAGAAGGCAACAAATGGTGGTTGATGGAAAGTATTCAGCCTGGGGTCTGGTTACTAGTGATGTGCCACAAGGATCTGTTTTGGGACCACTGCTGTTAGTCATTTTTATAAATGACTTGGATGCAGGCATAGGTGGATGGGTTAGTAAGTTTGCAGATGACACTAAAATCGGTGGAGTGGTGGACAGTGTGGAAGAATGTGGCAGGTTGCAGGGAGACTTAGATAAACTGCAGAATTGGGCTGAGAGGTGGCAAATGGAGTTCAATTCAAATAAGTGTGAGGTGATTCACTTTGGGAAGAATAACAGGAAGGCAGAAAACTGGGTCAATGGAAATATTCTTGGTAATGTGGATGTGCAGAGGGATCATGGTGACCATGTACATTGATTCCTGAATGTTGCTACTCAGTTTGATACTGCTGTTAAGAAGGCATACAGTGTGTGAGGTTTTATTGATAGCAGGATTGAGTTCTGGAGTTGTAATGTTATGCTTCAATTGTACAAAACGCTAGTGCAGCCTCACTTGGAGTATTGTGTGCAGTTCTGATCACCCCATTACAAGAAGGATGTGGAAGCATTGGAAAAGGTGCAGAGGAGATTTACCAGGATGTTGCCTGGTCTGGAGGGAAGGTCCTATGAGGAAAGGCTGGGGTTCTTGGGTCTGTTCTCATTGGAGAGAAGAAGGCTAAGAGGGGATTTAATAGAGACATACAAGATGATCAGAGGATTAGATAGGGTAGACAGTGAGAGTCTTTTTCCTCGATGATGATGTCAGCTTGTATGAGGGGGCATAACTACAAATTGAGGGATGATAGATTTAAAACAGACGTCAGAGACGGTGCTTTACTCAGAGAGTAGTAAGGATATGGAATGCCCTGCCAGCCAATGTAGTTAACTGAGCCACATTAGGGGCATTTAAACAGTCCTTGGATAAGCACATGGATGATGATGGGATCGTGTAGATTAGTTCACAGGTCGGCGCAACATCGAGGGCTGAAGGTCCTGTTCTGCGCTGTATTGATCTATGTTCTATGTTCACTTGGAAACTTGCCACAGTCCAGCAAGTATCTTTTTAAGCTGCTTGAGAAAAGTATAAAAGATGCAGCAATATTATCTAGATGTCACACCAAAAATTCCGACCCGACCACACGTTTCACCATAGCCTGTGAGAGAAGGAGAAAATTATTCTCTCAGAATGTCATTGCTCTTCAGAATTCTTTAGTTCAGGCAGTAGTGGTGACTGACTCATTTAATATATTCATACCTGAATTAGATAAAATTTTGATCTCCAAAGATAGTAAAGCATAATTGAGGCTGTAGTAAAGATGGAACATATTTAATTAGCCAATGGTCTTCTCCTACAGCTCTATCTTCTTTTTCTACAATAATTTGGAAATAGAGCAGTACATATTATAGAAAGGTTAGAAGGAATACAGAGGGGATTGGAAGAGAGTCGATCATTTAAAAACCTGGACATTCAGTGTACGCTCTGCTGTGGGGATGCATCAGAAGCTACCTTTACTATTATGGTGACGTTTGTAATATCAGCGTGGGTTAGATTTTGGGCATGGTGCCTGGAAATTGGAGCTTTTTGCCCTCGTTCACTACTCAAGAGAATTTAATTAGGACAAATTTCTCACATTGTACGAATGTTGTCAACACTGGTTTGCAACGATGCTGACCCACTCATTCTAAAAGTTAGCTCACAATTACAAGATGATGAAATAAAATCACAACCAGCTGTGTGATAGCCATTGATAAATCAGTCATGGTAATGAGGTTGAAATTCAGACAAATGTGATTATTTTTAGTTATTAAAGCTGTGTGTTTGCATTTGATCCCACTTATCAATTGTGACATGCTGTTCCAATAATGAAAAGCATTGGAGCCGAATTTTCTCTCTCAATGTCTTGTCCAGGAACTTAGTATAGAGTAGTGTGACTTATCATAAATTTAAGCAGAAGTTTCTTTAAGATTCTTTTTAAAGCATAAAAGTATTCTAATAGAATCTGCTGCAGCTTATGTCTGAACTGCTGCCATCTCGAACTCTACACACCAGAGCATGGGCAAGGAATGATTGGCTTTTTGAACTCTGCAT
Organism: Chiloscyllium punctatum; assembly: GCF_047496795.1. NCBI lineage: Eukaryota > Metazoa > Chordata > Chondrichthyes > Orectolobiformes > Hemiscylliidae > Chiloscyllium > Chiloscyllium punctatum. Next base: position 14,339,244 of record NC_092739.1, read on the forward strand.
TTAACTAAAATCGATCACACTGAGAATTATATCTTAAGTCAACCCAAAACCAAGGGTTGGATCGTTATTGAGTTGCAAACTACATTTAAAAATTTCATAATTCCTGCGCTCATTCCTAGCATGTGAATTTTAAGGAGTGGGTGGGAGTGGGTAGAATGTAAAGTGTAAAGGCTAGTGGGCCTGCGATCAGTCTGTTATGTTTGTGCTAACTCTTTGGAGGAGCAATTCACCTCGTGCCACTTCCCTGCCCTCTTCCCATAGCTTCCTGTAGGCTTTTAGTCCAGGTTTATCAGTAACCTTTTTGTTTTTGTATACTATGATCCTATTGATAAAACTTTATTAACTGTTCTCTCCACTTTTCCTATGACTTTATGATTTATACCCTTTTACACTTTCCCTCGGCTCTCTCTCTTTAGAGTTGTACCCATTATTTTATATTGTCTCTCTATCAAAATGATTCACTTCATACTTTTCGGCATTAAATTTCATTTATCATTGATCTGCTGGTTCCATCGCTAGTCTATATCATTGGGCAGTTTAACACTGTCCTCGTGTGGATCTAAATATTTCCTACCATCTGCTAATTTTGAAGGAGAGCCCTCTAATACCAATGTCAAGATCATTGAAATACATTACGAAGAGCAAGAGTCTTACCATCAACATCTTGGGAATCCCATGGTAAACTTTTCTTCTGTCCAAACATAATTAACCACTACTGACTGTTTTCTGAGCTATTTTCTATCAATGCTTCTATTGTCCTTGTTATTGTGTGATCACTAAATGCACACTAAAGTTTGTTAGGTGACATTTTATTAAATGGTTATTGGAAGTTCATGTACACTGTATAAACAGTATAGTACACTACTACTATCCTCATCAACTCAGTCATGAAAGAATTAAGCAAGTTAGTTAAACACGGTTTTACGATAACAAGTCCATGCTGACTTCCATTAATTAGCCTGAGTTTGCTTCAGTGATTCTTAATTTTTTTCCAAAATTATCATTTCCAGAAATTTCCCCATCTCCAAGGTTAAACCAACAGCCACTCACTTGCTGAAGTGTTTTGAACAAGGGTGTGATATTTGCAATTTTTCAGTCCTCCAATGCCTATCTGCGTCTAAGAAAAGCTGTATTATTATGATCAGTGTATCTGCAACTTTTACCCAAACTCCTTTAGTATCCTTAAACGTGTCTGATCATGTTCCGATGCTTAACTAACTGTAAATACAGCCAGTTCTTCCAAAACCTCATCCTTGGCAATTTTATCCCTCCCGCATGCCTGAACTAGCTACTCTTTCACTAGGATATGAGTAGCATCCTCTTCCTTGGTAAAGATTTCATTTACTACCATAAATATGTACCCTTTCCCCATGCATTAATTCATTGTTTGTTCCTAATAGTGCCACTCCATATTTTACCACAGTTTTACAATGTATATGCTAACGTGGATTCATTTTTCAGGTTGGTCACCAGTCTCTTCTCATACTCTGCCTTTGCTTCTCTTATCTGCTTTCTCAATCCACCCCTTTGTTTCTCTTTCCAGTTTTTATGGAACAAATTCAATCTTATCAGAATGAACTTGGTTTTGGCTTTCTCTCAATTAATTGTTCTTACTCTGGACTGTTCCTTGTTGTTTTCCTGAGCCCCTACTGACATTTGAATTACTTGACATATCTCGCCTCCAAGGAATAGATCTACCATTGCTTCGTTTCTCACTGGATTAGATGCACACTGCTGTGGAGAATCCTCCTAAGCACACTCTATGAATCGCTACCCTTCTCTTTCTTTACTATCCCAGTTTACATTAGAATAATTAAAATCCCCCATTTGGTTTTGAATTCTTGCACTTCTCTAAAATGTCTTTGCCAGTTTGAAATTAATCTCACTCTAGCAAGCTTATTTAGAACATAGAACAGTTCAACGGATACATAAGAAAACACTTTTTACACATAAACATACCATACACTAACGCCTCAGAAAGTACTGTGGCATTGTGTTTAATTGATTATAATATGCACTTTAGTCTGTGCTAATAATGTCTGGATTAATCTGGATTAAGAACATACTTTGGTTTAAATTCAAGACACAATTCAGAGAAGCTCACGTTCAACATACAGAAAAGGAATGGTTGTATACCGTTGCTTGCTGTTCTCCTATAATGCTGTAGTTGCATTCCAGTGAAACCTCACTTAATAGAAAATCACTTAATATAAATAATGGGGTCAACGGGAAAAGTGGGAAAGGGGCAGACTAGCAAAAAATATCATTCGCGATCGTTCAAAAATCACCTAAAAGTCGAACATAAAGTATGGCATAGCCTGAATGAAGGTTGAAATCGTATTTATTATAGAGTCATAGAGTCATTGAGATGTACAGCATGGAAACAGACCCTTCGATCTAACCTGTCCATGCCGACCAGATATCCCAACCCAGTTTAATCCCACCTGCCAGCACCCAGCCCATATCCCTCCAAACCCTTCCTAGTCATATACCCATCCAGTTGCCTCTTAAATGTTGCAAATGAACCAGTCTACGAAACAAAAGTAAATTTAACATGTTACATTTAAAAAATGTAAGAAAGCTGCTGTCTGTGCAGTAGCTCTCACAGAAAGCTGCTCTGACAGCAGCTGACGTTGTGCATGTGCAATATGGCCCAGAGACTTTGATGCATGTGTGAAACAGTGGTCAAGAATGGTGCTGACATCACTCATGCGCAGATAGCACGGAGATATTGGCGCAGAATCAAGCGCGCAAATCGATCGTGGTTGGAATTACACTATTGTGAACAGAGGTCAAAAAGACCGTTCCCTAATTCTTCAGTGATGTTATAGCCACAATGCACTGCTGAAACATACAAAACCCCAGGTCTAACTCTATAGGCATTTTGATATTTAAATATCTTAGTAGTTTGTTTAATGTCATGCAAGGTTCTGCTCTTGGAACAAGAAACTAGTAATAGAGGGTTGAAATAACCTTTTTATATTAATTATGAGATGTTGATATTGCTGTTTATTGCCCATGCCTAATTGGCCAGAGGAAATTACAAGTCAAATACATTCCTGCGGGTCTGGAGTCACATGTAGGCCAGACTGGGGCAGAATGGCTGGTTTCTTTCCCAAAAAGACATTAATGACCAAGTTTTATGTGGTTACCACCGGGCTGGCTTTTTGTTTTGTATTTTTATTGAATTAAAATTTCCACCAAATTTCAAAACTAGAAGAAATTCAGAGTGAACGAGTCTAATTTGTAAGTTTGTGGATGATACGAAGATTGGTGGAGTTATGGGTCGTGAGGAGGTTTGTCAGAAGATACAGCAGGATATAGAGGCATGGACAGAAAAATTGCAGATGGAGTTTAATCCGGACAAATGTGAGAAGCTGCATTTTCAAAGGTCAAGTATAGGTGGAAATTACACAGTGAATGGCAGAACCCTTCGGAGTATTAATATGCAGAGTGATCGGTGTGTGCCAGTCCACACATCACTGAAGGTAACAGCACAGGTAGATAAGGTGGTTAAAAAAATCTATGGCATGTTTGCCTTCATTGGAAGGGGCATTGAATATAAGGATAGGGAATGGGGACAGATTTAAGTTGAAGAGAAATAAATGTATTGTGAAGTATAATTTCAACAAAGAAAGTATATTTAAGAGGGAAATCAGGAGGGCAAAAGAGGGACATGAGATAGCTTTGGAAAATAGAATTAAGGAGAATCCAAAGGGGTTTAACAAATATATTAAGGACAAAAGGGTAACTAGGGATAGAATAGGGCCCCACAAAGATCAGCAAGGCGGCCTTTGTGTGGAGCCACAGAAAATGGGGGAGATACTAAATGAATATTTTGCATCAGTATTTACTGTGGAAAAAGATATGGAAGATACAGACTGTAGGGAAATAGATGGTGACATCTTGCAAAATGTCCAGATTACAGAGGAGGAAGTGCTGGATGTCTTGAAATGGTTAAAGGTGGATAAATCCCCAGGACCTGATCAGGTGTACCCGAGAACTCTGTGGGAAGTTAAAGAAGTGATTGCTGGGCCTCTTGCTGAGATATTTGTATCGTCTATAGTCACAGGTGAGGTGCTGGAAGACTGGAGGTTGACAAACGTGGTGCCACTGTTTAAGAAGGGTGGTAAGGACAAGCCAGGGAACTATAGACCAGTGAGCCTGACCTTGGTGATGGGCAAGTTGTTGGAGGGAATCCTGAGGGACAGGATGTACATGTATTTGGAAAGGCAAGGACTGATTTGCAATCGTCAACATGGCTTTGTGCGTGGAAAATCATGTCTCACAAACTTGATTAAGTTTTTTGATGAAGTAACAAAGAAGATTGATGAGGGCAGAGCAGTAGATGTGAATCTATATAGACTTCAGTAAGGCGTTCGATAAGGTTCCCCATGGGAGACTGATTAGCAAGGTTAGATCTCATGGAATACAGGGAGAACTAGCCATTTGGATACAGAACTGGCTCAAAGGTAGAAGACAGAGGGTGGTGGTGGAGGATTGTTTTTCAGACTGGAGGCCTGTGACCAGTGGAGTGCCACAAGGATTGGTGCTGGGCCCTCTACTTTTTGTCATTTACATAAATGATTTGGATGTGAGCATAAGAGGTACAGTTAGTAAGTTTGCAGATGACAGCAAAATTGGAGGTGTACTGGACTGCGAAGAGGGTTACCTCAGATTACAACAGGATCTGGACCAGATGGGCCAGTGGGCTGAGAAGTGGCAGATGGAGTTTAATTCAGATAAATACGAGGTGCTGCATTTTGGGAAAGCAAATCCTAGCAGGACTTATACACTTAATGGCAAGGTCCTAGGGAGTGTTGCTGAACAAAGAGATCTTGGGGTGCAGGTTCATATCTCCTTGAAAGTGGAGTCGCAGGTAGATAGGATAGTGAAGAAGGCATTTGGTATGCTTTCTTTTATTGGTCAGAGTATTGAGTACAGGCATTGGGAGGTCATGTTGCGGCTGTACAGGACATTGGTTAGGCCACTGTTGGAATATTGCGAGCAATTCTAGTCTCCTTCCTATCGGAAAGATGCTGTGAAACTTGAAAAGGTTCAGAAAAGATTTACAAGGATGTTGCCAGGGTTAGAGGATTTGAGCTACCGGGAGAGGCTGAACAGGCTGGGCCCGTTTTCCCTGGAGTGTCAGAAGTTGAGGGGTGACCTTTTAGAGGTTTACAAAATTATGAGGGGCATGGATCGGATAAATAGGCAAAGTCTTTTCCCTGGGGTCGGGGAGTCCAGAACTAGAGGCCATAGGTTTAGGGTGAGGGGGAAAGATATAAAAGAGACCCAGGGGACAACGTTTTCAGGCAGAAGGTGGTACGTGCATGGAATGAGCTGCCAGAGGATGTGGTGGAGGCTGGTACAATTGCAACATTTAAGAGGAATTTGGATGGGTATATGAATAGGAAGGGTTTGCAGGGATATGGGCCGGGTGCTGGCAGGTGGGACTAGATTGGGTGGAGATATCTGGTTGGCATGGCCGGGTTGGACCGAAGGGTCTGCTTCCATGTTGGACATCTCTATGACTCTATGACTCTAAATGCAGACTTTGTAGAAAAGAATTTGCAGTCATAAAACTCTCAATGAAGGAGCCATGAAGACTAGGAGTGCAGGTACATTGAACTTTAAAACAGGATTGCCGTTGAAAAAATCTAAATCTAAAATCAGAAAATTGGGTTCTGGAATGATATTTGAGGCCATTGAATAGTAAAACAAAGATGCAATAATGATACCAAAATCAGTTTACCTTACCATCTAGAAACAATCTAGAAACAATGCTGAATCCAGAAAAATAGTCAACTGCTGCTTCACTGGGATGGGATCAGCAACGAGACAGTCTTGATATAGGACTGATTTCACTATAGACTAATCAAGAGAATGAAATATAGAAATTCAAGGAAAGCACAGTGAAAATGCCAAGAAATGTCAAATTCTATGCAGATCTACCTGCTAACCTGATGTATACATCATATATAGATGTAAAGTTAAAGCCAGCTGTGGCACATCCAAACGACCAAGGCTTGTCAGTTTGTGGTTTGATGCATGTCAGACAGATGAATCCACATCAAAAGCAAAACCAAAGTATCATGACCACCAGAGGTTCTTGGAAGGCACTCTCATACTTGAATGTGAAATTTCAACACTGGTTTTCCAAGCGCTTTTCAATTTAACTGTATAACGGATGTGTCCTGTGGTCGCATGTCTGTGTGTGTGCGTGTGTGTGTTTGTAATCAGATAAGAAAGAAGTCAAACTGAATTAAGGCGGGACAGTTTGTTCTTTGGTATTGCTGAAAATGTGTTGCTGGAATTCCTGAAGAAGGGCTCATGCCCGAAACGTCGATTCTCCTGTTCCTTGGATGCTGCCTGACCTGCTGCGCTTTTCCAGCAACACATTTCCAGCTCTGATCTCCAGCATCTGCAGTCCTCACTTTCTCCTGTTCTTTTGTATTGTCAATGCTATTGTAGAACTTTTTTTATTGTTTCACATAAAGTAAAGTTTCAGAAAAAGTTCAAAAAATGTCAAATGCTTGTAAAACATGTAATTCCATTTAACTGTTTTGCAGCTGTGATTTCCTTGTCTGAATTATGCCCACCATACATGCCTTGAAATGTGTAATAAAATAGCCCAGATTTTATGTTTTTGCATGTTTTTCATTTGGTGAGCAGTGTTCATTTCTGGAACCAGGTACAGCAAGTAATTTGAAAGACAAACGAATTGCTGTTTATTGCAAAGGGAATAGAATATAAAAGCAGCTATGTTTTGCTTCAGTTATGCAGAACTCGCTGAAACCTTCATTGTGTTGCTTACAGCACTGGTCTCCGATGCATGAGTAGAATTTAATGGCCCTGCTTTCCAAACTGTAAGCAGCTGCAATGGAGGTCACGTGACTATGGCAAATCATAGTGTACCTCGAAATTTGTTTTGCTAAACTCCTCCCTTTTCATTACAAAGGTACCATTTGCAACATCCTACCCAATGTATATGGTCAATAAAGAAAATTACCACTCGTGAATAAAAACCTTCATTCTGGTCAGTCTAATTTCATCGGTCTCTCTGCATGAAGAATAGGATTTTCCCGAACAGGAAGTCAGTCACGGTTGCAGGTTTAAATGCTCTCGAAGTGTCTGTTTTTTTTATTATCAGCTCAAAGAAACCCCAAAAGTGAGTTGAAAAAAATACACATGCAGATGCTTTCACTTTCACCAGCAGATCTGCTGTGACATTTAGTTGTACTCTTTGTTTCAGGTGTGGAATGGCTTCTCCTTCTAAAACTATAAATAACTACAACAAACAACTATGGAAAGCCACAATGTACAGTGTACCTGCACTTGCATTTCTCCAGATGGACTTCACCAGTTTCCTCATTTCCCCTCCCCTCACCTTATCCCAGTTCTAACCTTCCAACTCGGCATCAGCCTCATGACCTGTCCTGCCTGTCCATCTTCCTTCCCATCTATCCGCCCAGTCCACCACAACATGGAGTGATGTTTCTCATAACTTCCATTCTTCATCTCATTAGTTATGCAACTGTGCTCTGGGATCCCTTTCTCAGGGAGAGGTGGAAGTTCTCACCTTCGTGCCTCTGGTGCCATATTGAAAGGCAGTTGCACACCAATTCACACATTGCAAGCCAGGAATTGGGCTTCATTCAACTAATATCAGTAAGGACGCCGTCCAGAGGAAATGAAACTTTGCTCCCCACATTGCAGGCAAGTATCCGGAGGCATTGTTGGACAGAGTGGTGGAGAGGACAGTAATAGGTTTTCCAACTAATCACCACATCACCAGACTAAGCCAACTGGACTCAGAGTGCAACTTGTACCTCAGAAGAGAAAGGAGACCGAACAGTGCAGGAAGAAGGTCAATGGTCTTCTTTGCTCTGTAAGGTTAAGTCTCACCACCTTCTTCCTGCTATCAGCACTCACTCTAACTCTGCCACTGGACACACCTATGATTAGGAATATAACTTTCAGTATTGTGTGCACTATGTCCATTCAATGGTTCTTACCTGCCTTATCCTTTCAAACTATTAGGCCTTCCTGTCCTCTTTGCTTCTCTATACTCACTCACTTGGAGATACCTCATTGCCTCACTTGGTCTTGCATAATCACCGACTGCTCCTTCATCATACACAATCCCTCCCTTTGTCTCATTGAATGAATAACTGCCCCATGCCCACCCAAGCTTGATGTCTCCACAGCACCCTGACTGTACTCCCCAGACAGATTAACAAGGCCTTTGACTGACTTTGGAAGTACATCTTGATTGATCATTGCCTTCCTTCGTCCCGAAGAACGACTTCCTATTGACCTTTTCACACGGCTGTCTCCTTGCCGCACCTGCAGCATGTTGCTTGCATTAACTGTTGGCATGTGTTCAGGTGAGACATTGCTGTAACACTGTACATACAGTGGCAATCCACCCCTTTAGTTGTTCAGTGCTCTCCATCATGACACACTGCCTGCCCCTTCCTCTGCATTAAAAATCCATGCAGGCCTCAAAGATCAGCAGCCTGTAACTGAGCACTAACGACCCTGTGTGCTAAGAGAGCAACATAAAGTCCTCACTCTGATTTACATGATCACAGAATTACGGCAGTCTTATGGGGCCGAAGGAGGAAATTCAGCCCATCATGTCTGTATTAGCTCTTCAATGAGCATCATTACCAACAGCCAGTCTCCTGCCTTTCCCCCTACCCCTGCACATTATTTCTTTACAAATAATAATCCATTATTACCCTTTTGAACGCCTCAATTGAACCTGCCTCCACCACACTGCCAGGCAGTGCATTCCATACCTTAACCCCATGCTGTATAAAAAGACTTTTTCACCTCAGATTTGCTTCTTTTCCAAGTCATTACAAATCTATGCTGTCAAATACTTGATCCTTTTATGAGCAGGAACAGACTCCCCCATCCTTTTCCTATCTAGCTCCTTCATGTTTTCAAAACCATCTATCAGATCTCCTCTCAGCCTGCTTCACTCCAATTGGAAGATTCCAATCTCCTCCAACTTATCCTCACAACTGAAAATTCACATCCTTGGCATTATTCTTGTAAGTTACATCTGCATTCTTTCCAATGCCTTCACTTTTACCTATAGTCTGACCCCAGAACAGTACTTAAGCAGAATTCTAACTCATATCTTGTGTAAGTTCAACATCACCTCCTTGCTCTTGTATTCTATGTCCCGATTGATAAAGTCAAGAACACTTTATGCTTTATCAACTGCTCTCTCCAACTGTGCTGTCACCTTCAATGATCTGTGTCAATGTACACCAGGTCCCTCTGCTCCTGTTTCCTCTTTAGAATGGGAGCCATTACTTTGAATTGCTGTTCAATGTTCTCACCTCACATTTCTGTGCATTGAACCTCATCTGCCACCTATCTGCCCATTCCACCAAGTTGTTTATGGCACTTTGGGATTCTACACTGCCTCAGAGTTTACAAGTTTTGTGTCATCTGCAAACTTTGCAATTGCCCCCAGCACACCAAGATTGTGATCATTCGCACTTGGCAGGAAAGGTTATTTATTTATTATTGTAAAAGAAATCATAACTGCAGCAATGAGGGAGATTGTCAGAGAAGAATTTTCCAGTAAGGCTATTTGGATAGTTTAGAAGCAAAAAAGGGACAATTACCTTGCTGGGATTGTACTACAGGCCCCTCAACAGTCAGAGGGAGATAAAAGAGCAGGTATGTAAGCAAATCACAGTACGGTGTGAGAGAAACAGGGTCATTTGTGTAGTTGTAAGGGATTTCAACTTTCCTAACATTAACTGGGCCTTAGTGTGAAAAGATCAGATGGGATGGACTTTTTATAGCACATCCAGGAGAGCTTTGTGTGCCAGTACATAGGTAGTTCCACCAGAGTTGGGGCAGTGCTAGATTGAATCCTAGTGAACAAAACTGTTCAAGTGGTTCAAGTCTCAGAGGATGAGAATTTCGGTGATCATGACAATAACTCTGTAAGTTCCAAAATCAGCATGAAAAGGGATAGGACTCCAGAAATTAAGTGTCTAAATTGGAGAATGGCCAATTTTAATGTCATTTGAAAAGATCTGGCAAACATAGTGGCCCTTTATGGTACAGGAATTGTGTCCTTACCTCTGTACTTGGAGGCCGAGGTTCAAGTCTCACTTCGTTCCTGACGAAGGGCTTTTGCCTGAAATGTTGATTCCCCTGCTCCTCGGATGCTGCCTGACCTGCTGTGCTTTTCCAGCACCACTCTAATCTAGACTCTGATCTCCAGCGTCTGCAGTCCTCACTTTTGTCAAGTCTCACTTGCCCCAGGGCTGCGTAACAACACCTGAGAACAGGTTGATTAGAAAAGTAGGTTGAGTAAAAAGAAAACAAGGCCCTGTATAAATGCAGCAGCATATCCTTGCTCCTGTACTCAAAACCTCTCACAATGAAGGCCAGCATGCCATTTGCTTTCTTTACCACCTGCTGTATCTGCATGCTTGTCTTCAACACCCAGGTCCCACTGCACGCTCCTCTCTCCCAATTTACTGCCATTCAGGTAGTAGTCTGCCTTCAGGACTGCAGGATGTAGCTGGTAGCTTACCCACATGGCATGCCCTCCCCTCTTGATCCCTGACACCAATGGAATATGAACAGCGCTGGGTTGAGATCCTTAACTGGCTCTTAATGAGCCACTTTAGGCTCAAGTCACTTGACCTTTGGGTTGGAAGGCCATCCTCACTCCTACCTGTCGTGTGATAATTGGGGCAAATTGGGAAGATGATGTTCTCCCTCCCCCACTACATCCCACCACCATTTTACGGCTCCTGCTCCCACTGTTTGTGGTAATTCAGCCATATTCTTTGAGCTCTGCTGTAAGCTGTGCTGAGGCACATTATACAATTCACTGCATTGGTCGTAACTTTCACATTTTGTGACGTATTTTGAGTGCCCGCTTTTTGTATCAGTGCTGGATTGAACAAGAATTTTGGTGTTTAAAACCCTTTCTCCAATGTTAAAGTAGACTAGGAAGGTCAGTTATGCTTATCAATTCTTTCTTGGCTTCCATGATTAAAAGAATGCAAGAACTGGGGTTTTTCGATGTTCCTGATGGTGTGGGATGCTGTATGTCAGAAACAAAAACAGAAATTGCTGGAAAAGCTTAGCAGATCTGGCAGCATTTGTGGAGAGATAAACAGAGTTAACATTTCTGGTCCAGTAACCCTTCACAGAACATAGAACAAAGACCATTACAGCGCAGTCAAGAGTGTGGTGCTGGAAAAGCACAGCAGGTCAGGCAGCATCCAAGGAGCAAGAGAATTGATGTTTCAGGCAAAATCCCTTCATCAGGAAAGCGCAGTACAGATCCTTTGGCCCTCTATGTTATGGCGACTGGTGAAACCAATCTGAAGCCCACCCAACCTACACTACTCAATTATCATCCATATGTTTATCCAGTGTCCATTTAAATGTTCTTGAAGTTGGTGAGTCTACTACTGTTACAGGTAGTGCGTTCCACGCTCCCTACTACTCTCTGAGTAAAGAACCTATCTCTGACATCTGTGCTTTATCTATCACTGCTCAATTTAAAGTTCTATCCCCTCATGCTAGCCATCACTATCTGAGGAAAAAGACTCACTGTCCACCCTATCTAACCTTCTGATTATCTTATATGTCTCAATTAAGTTACCTCTCAACCTTCCCTCTAACGACAACAGCCTCAAGTCCCTCGGCCTTTCCTCATAAGACCTTCCCTCCATATCAGGCAACATCCTGGTGAATCTCCTCTGAACCCTTTCCAAAGCTTTCACGTCCTTCCTATAATGTGGTGAGCAGAACTGTATGCATTACCCAAGTGCGGCTGCACCAGAGTTTTGTACAGCGGCAACATGACCTCACAGCTCTGAAACTCAATCCCTCTACCAATAAAAGCTAACACACTGTATGCCTTCTTAACAACCCTATCAACCTGGGGGGCAACTTTCAGGGGTCTATGCACATGGTGACCGAGATTTCTCTGCTCATCCACACTACCAAGCATCTTACCATTAGCGCAGTACTCTTTATTCCTGTTACTCCTTCCAAAGTGAATCACCTCAGACTTTTCACATTAAACTGCATTTGCCACCTCTCAGCCGAGCTCTGCAGCTTATCTATATCCCTCTATAACCTGCAACATCCTTCGGCACTATCCACAATTTCAACTTTAGTGTCATCTGCAAATTTAGTAAACCCATCTTTCTATGCCCTCGTCCAGGTCATTTATAAAAATGACAAACAGCAGTAGCCCCAAAACAGATCCTTGCGATACACCATTAGTAAGTGAACTCCAGGATGAACATTTCCCGTCAACCACCACCCTCTGTCTTCTTTCAGCTAGCCAATTTCTGATCCAGAAATCACTCTCAATCTCATGCCTCTGTATTTCCTGCAATAGCTTACCGTGGGGAACCTTATCAAATGCTTTACTGAAATCCATATACACCACATCACCCGCTTTACCCTGATCCATCTGTTTGGTCACCTTCTCATAGAACTCAATAAGATTTGTGAGGCACAACCTATCCTTTATAAAACTGTTTTGACTATCCCTAATCAACTTATTCCTCTCTAGATGATTACAAATCCTATCTCTTATAACTCTTTCCAACACTTTACCCACAACCAAAGTAAAGCTCACTGGTCTATGATTTCCAGGGTTGTCTTTAGTCCCTTTCTCAAACAAGGGGACAACATTTGCTATCCTCTAGTCTTCTGGCACTAGTCCTGTAGACAATGATGACATAAAGACCAAAGCCAAAAGCTCTGCAATCTCCTCCCAGGCTTCCCAGAGAATCCTGGGATAAATCTCATCTGGCCCAGGGCCCTTACCTATTTTCACACTTCCCAGAATTGCTGCGTAAAATACCAATTCTTGATTTCATTGTAAAACGTTCAACAAACTTTTCTCATTGTCTGTTTGATCTCCACTGAGATTTCTTTTATGCCTGCATTTATCCTTGTTGAGAGTGTGGCGCTGGAAAAGCACGGCAGGTCAGGCAGCATCCGAGGAGCAGGAAAGCCGACGATTCCTGCTCCTTGGATGCCTCCTGACCCTCTGTGCTTTTCCATCACTGCACTCTCAACTCTTATCTCTCGTTTTTGCAGTCCTCACTTTCACCTGGCATTTATCCTTGGCCAACTGTCAGTGCAGGAAGGGATATGTTCAATTCATCAGCCAACTTTCTTATCCATTATTCTATTTGTCTACCTCCTTGGATTTGAAGACATTGATTACCCTGCTGCAGTTAATGGCCTTGCCTCCATGCTTTTCCTCTGACTACTTTCTCGCTGTTGATTGGACATGAGCTCAATTCAAAACGCCATTTCATTCATTCACACAATGGTATTGACCCGTTTGCTTGGCGTGGAGGGACCAGATGCTGAAGCTGGATTGGGAACATTGGGTGGAGCTGACATTATAGAAGTTGGCTCAGAACTACACGAGGGAGGAGATGGGAGGGGGAAGTGGGGGGATTATTGGTGGAGCAGCTTTCTTGAAAAGTTTAATTTTAACTTGGAGCAATATCAATTTAATAGATACGAGTCAGATGAGGTCACAGGCACAAGTGACGTACCTTTAAGAATCAGTGAGATGCATTGAGACAAGTTTGAAAAGTAAGGACCAGAAAGTGTTGGTGCTGGCTGCATCAAGATATTACCATCAGATCTGTTCGGCAGCATTTCAGACATTAATGCTAAAATATCTTTGGGTGGCACAGTAGTTAACACTGCTGCCTCATAGCGTCAGAGGCCTGGGTTCAATTCCCGCCTTAGGCAATTCTCTGTGTGGAGTTTGCACATTCTCCCTGTGTCTGCGTGGGCTTCCTCTGGGTGCTCCGGTTTCCTCCCACAATCCAAAAATGCGCAGGTCAGGTGAATTGGCCACGCTAAATTGCCCGTCGTGTTACGTGAAGGGGTAAATGTTGGGGAATGGGTCAGGTTGCTTTGCTCTTCGGAGGGTCAGTGTGGACTTGTTGGGCCGAAAGGCCTGTTTCCACCCTGTAAGTAATCTAATCTAACAGCCAAACTCAATCCATGATGAAACAAAGAGAAGGTTACAATGATAACTTAATTTAAAATTGCGAGCTCAGGATTTCCTGTGACTAACAGTCTTCTCAAACTAAGACAAACAATGTCATTGTTCAAAGCGTGTCTTGATATCTGAATGCTTGGGTTTTGAAATGCAAAGTGTCAGCTTACTTCCTTTTCTTCATCTGTCTGGGGAGAGAAAAGCATAAGCACACAATACCCTTAAAGCGAAAAGCTGAGGTTGGAAGCAGAAAGTTAGTGCAGCTTGACAGCAGGATTGTCTAGAAAATGTCCTGTTTTCTCAATATTGTACACTTTTATATTTAACAATTACAATTTATTTTCTAGAAGGAGGTGTTGCCAAATAAAAGAGAAAAACTCCAGTGCACCTCACCTTTTTTCTGATCCTGTGCTCAAAAATAGAGCCGAACTCTCTCCAAATCCAGTGCCCAAATACAACCTCACTCAACCCTGATGAAGTCCTTGATATACCTTGGCACTCTGCTAATCCGATATCCAGGTACAGTCTAATCCTCTTCTGATCCCATGTCCAAGTACAATCATTCCCTTTCCTGATCCAGTGCCCAACTACATCTTAAACCTTTCCGGATCCGGTGTTCACATATAGCCTCTCTCCTTTGTGATCCTGTGTCCAAGTACAAACTAACCCTTTCTTGACCTAATGCACAAATATACCATCACCTTTTTTTATATATTCACTCGTGAGACATAGGTGATGCTCACTGGCCAGTATTTATTGGTCATCCCTAGTTGCCCTTGAGAATGTGATGGTGAGCTGCCTTCTTGAACCGCTGCAATCTGTGCGCTGTGGGTAGACCCACAATGTCCTTGAGAAAGAAATTCCAGTATTTGGACCCTGCGACACTGAAGGAACAGCGATATATTTCCAAGTTAGGATGGTGAGTGGCTTGGAGGGGAACTTGTAGGTGATGGTGTTCCCATGTATCTGCTGTCCTTGTCCTTCTAATGGAAGTCACCGTAGGTTTGAAAGGTGCGGCCTGAGGATCTTTGGTGCATCTTGTAGATCGTGCGCACTGCTGCTGTTGAGCTTTGGTGATAGAGGGAGTGAATGTGGTGCCAATCAAGCAGACTGCTTTGTCCTGGATGGTGTCGAACGTCTTGAGTGTTCTTGGAAGCACAGTCATCCAGACAGGGGCGGAGTATTCCACCACACTCCGACTTGTGCTTCGTAGATGGTGGACAGGCTTTGAGAACTCAGACTAATGGGCACATATTTAAGGTGAGAGGAGAGAGTTAAAAAAAGCCACGAGGACAAATGTTTTACACAGTGATTGGTTTGCATATGGAATGAACTTCCTGAGCAAATGGTGGATATGGGTACAATTGCAACGTTAAAAAGACATTTGGGTAAGTCCATGAATAAGAAAGATTTGGAGGTATACAGGCCAAGATCAGGCAGTTTGGGATTACGTTTGGCATGGACTGGTTGGACCGAAAGATCAGTTTCCGTGCTGTATGACTCTGTGATTCTATGACTCAGGAGGTGAGTTACTTGCCACAGTATTCCTTGCTGCTGGCCTGCTCTTGTAGCTCTGTATTTATATGAATAAATATGCTGACTTAAAATGTGACACTTGCCATATTCAGGTCTTCCAGTACCCAGGCCTGAAGCAGGCATTAATTCACTTGCATATGCAATATTGGGCCTAACAATCACTTCAGGACCCTACTACAACCCTGCGCAACATGTAAATAAAAAAAACTCTTCACCAAATCATTGTCCCAATCACCATTGTTCTCGTCTTACGATCCCTGATCTCCAATTTCTAGATTCTGACCTCTTCTGTAATCCTTCTCATCCAATTCTAAATCTCTACAAATGACCACCATTTAATATCCCAAGTCACCGATATCTCTATGCACCTCAGTCTTTCGATCCCTTTCTGATTGGGGTGGCACGGTGGCTCAGTGATTAGCACTGCTGCCACACAGCACCAGGGACCCAGCTTTGGATTCCAGCCTCGGGTGACTGTCTGTGGGGAGTTTGCACATTCTCCCCTTGTCTGTGTGGGTCCCCTCTGGGTACTCTGGTTTCCCGCCACAGTCCAAAGATGTGCAGGTTAGGTAAATTGGCCATAGTGTTCAGGGATGTGCAGGTTAGGTGCATTAGTCAGGGGAAATGTAGGGCAATGGGTTTGGGTTGGGATACCCTTCAGAGGGGCGGTGTGGGCTTGTTAGGCTAAAGGGCCTGTTTCCACACTGTAGGAATTCTAATTGAATACAAACATATGACCAAAGAACAAGAGCAGACAACTCAGCCCTTGGAACCTGCTCCACCTTTTGATACTATCATTGCTGAGCTAATTTCAATCTCAATTCTGCATTCCTGCATATCCCTGATCATCTTTCATCCCCGTGATAATCAAGAATCAATCAACCTCTGCCTTAAAAAAAAACTAAATATTTTACAACCACAGTCATTCGAAGATGGGAATTCCAAAAGCTCACAAATCTCTGAGAGTTTTTTTCCCTCATTTCTGTTTTAAATGGATGCCCCCTTATATTTAAACTATGACCAGTAGTGCTAGAGGAAAAATCTTTTCACATCCACCCGGTGAAGTCCTCTCATGATCTTATATGTTTAAATTAAGTCAATCTGACTGTTCTAAACTCTAGAGGATACAGGCCTAGCCTGTCTAGCTTTTCCTCGGATCTCTAGGATTCCAGCCCCTGTTGTCCACTAACTAGCATCAGGTGATTGCAACCATGAAAGGAAATTAAAGATTAATCATGAACAACACTGTACTTACATGGAGTTAAGCCTGTGCTTTACATCTGATTGAGCAACTCATTTATTTGACTGATCCTTCTCACCATGAAGTATCCATCCCCCCAAAATGCCCCTGGGGTGCTGATTAGTTCAGGGGGCTGGATAACCAGCTTGTAGTGTAGAGTGATGCCAAGGATGTAGGTTCAATTCCCACACTGGCTGTAATTCCTTTAAAAAATTATTTTGTGATAGAGTTGGCTGAAAGGCCGGTTTGCAATGCAGTGATGCCAATGGTGTGAGTTCAATTCCTGCGCTGGCTGAGGTAACCGTGACAGTCTCCTTGGAATGCCCTGCCTGACAATATAGTTAACATGGCCACATTAAGGAGATTTATACAATCCTTGATAAGTACATGGATGATGATGATGGGATAGTGTAGGGGGATGGACTTAGAGTAGTTCACAAAGGGCCTGTTTTGCACTGTGTTGTTCTATGTTCTATGCTCTTTCAGGGGGGGTCAATTTGACCACTTCAGCTGCCCAGCTAAGTGCCTTTCTTCACCTTTGCACAAGCTGTTGTCAGTTCTGTTACACATAAAATACATGAGGGAGTTGATGATGTGGTGATAATGTTAGTGGATTAGTAAGATACAGCCTTGGACTAATACTATTGACAATTGCTTCAAATCCCACCATTGCAGATGGTGAGATTTGAATTCAATAAAAAGCTGGCCAACGGTGGCCATGTAACTATTGTCAATTGTTGTAAAGACCCATCCGGCCCACCAATGCCCCTTTTCCTGCCGTCTTTTCCTGGTCTGGCTGACAAGTGATTCGAGACTCACAGCTATATGTTTGACTCTTAACTGCCCTCTGAAATGGTCTTGCAAAACACTCAGTTGTATCAAGTCACTATAAAGTGTAAAGAAAGGAATGGAACTGGAGAGATCATTCTGCATTAACGCTGGGGGTAACAATGGCAAAAACTGCCTGTCAATTCTGCAAAGTCTTCCTTACTAACAACTAAGAGCTAGTGCCAAATCTGCGAGGGCTGAAGACTATCAAGAAACAGCCTGACGCAATTATATTTGGGAATCATACCTTACAGACAATGTGTAAGCCAACATGATCACAACCCTTGGGTTTTGTGCTGTCACCAATGGCAGGACAAACCCAGGATTACACTGTGCTATACAGTCAGCCAGTTGCCCAAATCATTGGCTCCAGACCTCAGGAAGTCTCATGGTATCAGAACAAAGAAAGGCAAGTAAAGTGCCGGCTAATTGCCATCCAATGCTCCCCTTAGTTGCTAAATTAGTATCCCTCCATGTGTCTTGAAGGAAATATTGAGGTATCAAAGTATACTTAGGGTAACAGATTTCAATGTCCATCATGAAGAATGGCTTGGGAATACCACAACTAAATGTGCGGGCCAAGTTCTAAAAAACATAAATACTAAACCATGTAGAAGGATCCATGATGTGGGAACTAAGAAAAGGAAAATAAAACATATGTGACCATGACACAGCCGTGATTGTCCATGAGAATATTGGTGGGGTTGACCACTGCACAGTCAATGTGCAACGGTAGGCTTGTCTACACATTGATGATACCTTCCACCATGTTGTGTGGCACTATGGTTGTGCTAAATGGAATAAACTTTGAACATATCCAGCAACTCAAAACCAGAACACAGGCAAAGCATTGTAGGCAATCTTTACTTGCAGAACTGTGTTCAACCAACTTTGTAACCTCATAGACTGGTATATCTCCATTTTGCCATTGCCATTAAGCCAGGGATTAACCCTGGTTCAATGAAGACTGCAGAAGGACATGCCAGGAGTAGCAACTGGAATATCTGAAAATCATGAAGGGCTTTTGCCTGAAATGTCGATTTTGAAGCTACTTGGATGCTGCCTGAACTGCTGTGCTCTTCCAGCAGCACTAATCCAGTATCTGGTTTCCAGCATCTGCAGTCATTGTTTTTACCTATTTGAAAGTCAAGTGCAGCTACAGCCCAGGAATACTTTCACATCAAACAGTGGAAGTGACATGTAATGGAAAGGGCTGAGCAGTCCCAAAACCAAATGGTCAGAACTAAACTCTGCACTTGCATCACATCCAGTCGTGATTGGCGGTGAATAATTAAACTACCAGGAGGATGATACTTCACAACTATTCCCAACCTCAAAAATGGGGAACTTAGCACTTCAGTGGAAAAGACAAGGCTGAAGCATTGGCATCAGCCTTCAGTCAGAAGTGCCAATTGGATGATCTCTCTTGTCCCCCACTGATGTGGGAAAATTAGTAAACAGTGAAATTCACAACTAATCTTGGAGGAACCCCTTTGGAGAGGTCGCAGCACAGAAACAGATCAGTGAATATTTTTAAGTGAGGCCTACAGTGAGTTGAGTCAGTTCATCCTTGATTACCTGTTTTATTGAGATACGTCTCTTGGTTAAACTTGAAAATATAAGCTATAGGTATTAAGTTAGCCTGGAGCAGTGCTTTGTAGAGAAATAAGGCGGTGTTATTTTCAAGGATGTTGCCAGGGTTGGAGGATTTGAGCTATAGGGAGAGGTTGAATAGGCTGGGGCTGTTTTCCCTGGAGCGTCGGAGGCTGAGGGGTGACCTTATAGAGGTTTATAAAATCATGGGGGGCATGAATAGGGTAAATAGACAAAGTTTCTTCCCTGGGGTGGTGAGTCCAGAACAAGAGGGCATAGGTTTAGAGTGAGAGGAGAAATATATAAAAACCTGAGGGGCAATTTGCTCACGCAGAGGACAGTACGTGTATGGAATGAGCTGCCAAAGGAAGTGGTGGAGGCTGGTACAATTGCAACATTTGAAAGGCATCTGGATGGGTATATGAATAGGAAGGGTTTGGAGGGGTATGGGCCGGGTGCTGGTAGGTGGGATTAGATTGGTTTGGGATATCTGGTCGGCATGGATGGGTTGGACCAAAAGGTCTGTTTCCATGCTGTACATCTCTATGACTCCAAGTCCCAGAATCATATGTCCCAATATTCTACCATTCAATTCAATCCACCTAATATTAAGAAATGGCTAGAAGCATTGGGTACTGCAAAAGCAGTGGATATTGACTTTTAGCAATAAGACCAAAAGCAAATTCTCCAGAACAGATACAACACTGGTATCCACCCTGTAATGTGGAAAATTGACCCAAGTATGTTCTATATACAAAAAGCAGGACAAATCCAACCCAGCCAATTATCACCCAATCATCAGCAAAATGGCATCAACAATGGCAGCACATGTAAAGGAAAAACCTGCTCAATTATGTTCAATTTGAGTTCTGCCAGAACCACTCAGCACCTTATCTGATTACAGCATTGGTCCAAATGTGGATAAGAGGTGAACTCCAGAGAGCAAGTGAGGGTTACCGTCCTTGATATCAAGCTGTTTTGACTAAGTGTGGCTTCAAGGGGCTATAATAAGACTGAAATCAATGGGCATCATGGGAAAAGTCACCACTGGCATGAAAGGAAGGTGGCTATGCTTGTTGGAGGTCAATCATCTCACTCTCAAAGATATTGTCCCAGAAGCCTCTTGGGAGGCTTACTATTCTTAGCTGCTTCATCAATGATCTTCCTGACATCATGAAGTCAAAAGTGGAGCTGTTCACTGATATTTGCACAATACTCAGCGATATTCAGCACTTATGGGAAACTGAAACAGTCTGTGTCCAAATGCAGCAAGATCTGGACAATATCTGACAATATCTCTCAAGATCTGGGCAATATCTGACAAGATATCTGACAATATCTGACCAAAATCTTGACAATATCTGACCAAGATCTGGACAATATCTGACAAGACCTGGACAATATCTGAACTTGGACTGATAAGTGGTGAGTAACAGTCACACTGCACAAGTGCCAGACATTGACAATCTTCAACCAATCACAATGTAATCATTGCCACTTGATCTTCAATGGCGTCATCGTCGCTGAATCCCAGACTGTCAACTGGATTAACCATATAAACACTGTGGCTACAACAGCAGGCCAAAGGTTGGGCATCAGGTGGTGCATAGCTCATCTCCTATCTTTTCAAAGCCTGTCCACTTTCTACAAGGCACAAGTCAGGAGTGTGATGGAATTCTTTCTATGTACCTGGGTAGATGCAGCTCCAACAACACTCAGGAGGGTCAACCACCACCCAGGATAAAACAGCCTGCTTGATTCAGCCCCTTTGTTGCTGGTGCACAATGGTATCAATTTTACCATCTCCAAAGAAGCATTGCCGCAACTCACCAAAATCATTTAACAGCACCTTTCAAACCCTGAATTCAGAACCCTGAATCTGGAAAGACAAGAGCCAGAGAAACATGGAAACAGCCCTGCTGCAATTTTCCCTCCAAGCCACACACCATCCTGATTTGGAAATATAATGCTGTTCCTTCACTGTCACGAGGATAACTTCCTGGGACTCCCTCCCTGTGCCCACGCACAGTGGCAGCACTAGAGGGCAGCTCACCACGATACTTTCCAGGCAAAATGTGGTCCCTGCAGATGCTGGAGATTAGAGTCTAGATTAGAGTGTTTCTGGAAAAGCACTGCAAGCCAGGCAGCATCCGAGGAGCGGGAAAATCGACTTTTCGGGCAAAAGTCCTTCATCAGTAACGTCGATTTTCCTGCTCCTCAGATGTTGCCTGACCTGCTGTGCTTTTCCAGCACTAATCTAATCTTGACACTATGCTTTCCGGGGCAATAAATGCTGGCCTTTCCATTCACACATACATCCCATGAATGTGTGAATCTAATATATCCCCCCACAGCAATGCAGAGGTGACACTAAAGTTTATTTACAGTGCATTGAAATATCTTAAAACTCACAGGGTTTTATGTGCATGTTCATAGATTTGGCTTCTCAGGTTTTTCTGGAAGCTTCTATTCACTTTTAACCAAAGAACAAAGAACAAAGAAAACTACAGCACAGGAACAGGCCCTCAGCCATCCAAGACTGTGCCGATCCAGCTCCTCTATCCAAACATGTCGCCTATTTTCTAAGGGTCTGTATCCCCCTGCTCCCTGCCCATTCATGTATCTGTCTGGATACATCTTAAATGCAACTATTGTGCCCGCTTGTACCACCCCTGCTGGCAACGCATTCCAGGCACCCACCACCTTCTGCGTAAAGAACTTTCCATGCATATTTCCCTTAAACATTTCCCCTCTCACCTTGAACCTGTGACCCCCAGTAATTGAGTCCCCCACCTTGGGAAAAAGCTTCTTGCTATTCACCCTGTCTATACCTCTCATGATTTTGTTGACCTCAATCAAGTGCCCCCTCAACCTCTGTCCAGCACCCTCCATTCTAGACAACATCCTGGTGAACCTCCTCGGCACCCTCTCCAAAGTATCCACATCCTTTTGGCAATGTGGCGACCAAAACTGTACGCAGTATTCCAAATGTGGCCGAACCAAAGTCCTATACAACTGTAACATGACCTGCCAACTCTTGTACTCAGTACCCCATCCGATGAAGGAAAACATGCCATATGCCATCTTGACCTCCCTATTGACAAATAAGCTGGTACAGTGGCTCAATTGTTAGCACTGCTGCCTCACAGCGCCAGGGACCCGGGTTTGATTCCACCCTTGAGCGACAGTCTGTTTAGAGTTTGCACATTCTCTCCGTGTCTGCGTGGGTTTTCTCTCACACTCCAAAGATGTGCAGGTTAGGTGAATTGACCAAGTTACATTGCCAACAGTGTTTGGGGTAAATACAGAGTAATAGGGTAGGGGAATGACTGTGGGTGGGTTACTCTTCAGAGGTTCAGTGTGGACTTGTTGGGCTGAAAGGCCTATTTCCACACTGTAGGGATGCTATGATTCTATTAACTTTACCCCCGTCCCCCATCCCCCTCCACATGCATGATCCTCCTGTGATCTTGCCGAAACAACACTTCCCCAATAACCATGGGCACAACTCTCTTCTCTCTGACCATCCCGATTGAACTCCTACCTCAATCACACTCTTCCAACAGCCCAGGGATCCCCCCGAACAACTATAAAACTAGCATGCCCCACAATGTCACCTTCTCTGGATCAGGTTTAACCCACCCGGCAAATAAACCTGTCAGTCAGGCTGTTGGTCAAGCTAAAATCAGGCTGGACTCTGGGCAGGGTGCCAATGACATGCCGTGTGGTTTTAAGTCGGTTTTAAGAGTTTCCTGATCATAATTTCCTCTGAAGTCCACATTGACGCCATGGGGTTGGAGGGTCCCGAGGTGGAAAATGAGGTGTTCTTCCTCCAGGCGTCGGGAGGTGAGGGTTCTTCCTCCAGGCATGGACTTCACCAGTTTCCACATTTCCCCTTCTCCCACCTTATCCCAGTTCCAACCTTCCAACTCAGCACCACCCTCATGACTTGTCCTACCTGCCCATCTTCCTTCCCACTATCTGCTCCACCCTCCACTCTGATCCATCACCTTTACCCCCACCTCCATCTGCTTATCATACTCTCAGCTACCATCCCGCCCATTTATCTCTCCACCCCCTCAGCTCACAAGCCTCATTCCTGGTGAAGGGCTCTTCCCCGAAACGTCAATTCTCGAGCTCTTTCATAAAGCCCCAGCCTTAGTCATAAACTTCCTGAGGGGAACACCTCGGGCTGGATTTTCAATCACCTATGGGGGTAACTTTGAGCACTTTTAGTTCATGAAAATTGCCCACTACATCACTGGTTCCTGAAATGCAGTGATGTGATAAGTCTTTCAAAGGCAGGGGATGTGTGGGGAGCTCACAAACCCCATTCCTGCAGTTAGTTGCTTATTGAATTTATTGTAAAACAGGTTAGGGAATATGGGGAGGAGCAGTCAGTCAGTTTCACAAGTTCAGCACAGGGAATAGGAAGGGTTCAGAACCTATTTGCGTATACCTGCCTGGTATTTTTTCAGTTTATTCATCTACATGATTTGGGTCACCTGAATTTAATACCCATCCCTAATTATCAGCGGGCTCAGAGTCAACTAGATTTCTGTGGGTCTGGATTCATATGTAGGCCAGACCAATTAGGATAGCAGATTTCCTTTCCTAAAAGGTATTTAGTGAACCAGATGGTTATCCAAACATTGACAGTGAGCAGCCTGAGAGAGAGTGTGTGTGTGTGTGTGTGTGTGTGTCTGTATGTGCGTGTGTGTGTGTGCGTGTGTGCGTGCATGTGTATGTGTGTGTATGTGCGTGTGTGTGTATGTGCGTGTGTGTGTATGTGCGTGTGTGCGTGTGTGCGTGTGTGTGTGTGTGTGTATGTGTGTGCGTGTGTGTATGTGTGTGTGTTTGTGTGTGTGTGTGTGTGTGTGCGTGTGTGTGTGTATGTGTGTGTGTGTGTGTGCATGTGTGTGTGTGTGTATGTGTGTGTGTGTGTGTGCATATGTGTGCGTGCGTGTGTGTGTGTGTGTGTGTGTGTATGTGTGTGTGTGTGTGTGTGCGTGTGTGCTTGTGTGTGTGTGTGTGTGTGTGTGTATGTGTGTGTGTGTGTGTGCGTGTGTGCTTGTGTGTGTGTGTGCGTGTGTGCTTGTGTGCGTGTGTGTGTGTGTGTGTGTGTGTGTGTGTGTGTGTGTATAGTATAGTTGGGTCACCTATAGTGTGATATGAACCTGAGGTCCCAGTTGAGGCCATCCTCATGGGTTCTGAACCCTTGAGCAAGCATGGGCCATTTTACTATACGCAGATTACTTGCACAACTTTGGACCATAAGGAGGAAACCAGAGCACCCAAAGGAAACCCACATAGACACGGGGAGAATGTGCAAACTCCACAGACAGTCGCCTGATCGTAGAACCAAACCCAGATCTCTGGTGCTGTAAGGCTGTGCTAACCAGTGAGCCACCATGTTCAGTGGGTTAAATTTGATTCCCTTGTTCCTGATGAAGGGCTTTTGCCCGAAACGTCGAATCTCCAACTCCTCAGATGCTGCCTAACCGGCTGTGCTTTTCCAGCATCACACTCTCAACTCTAAACTTGATAAAATTCAGCCTGTGTCATTCTGAGGTTTGATAAAGGCAGCTTTTGTGTTTTGTCTTTCTGTAAGAGTGGCGGGGAAGTTTGTAGTAATATTTAGAAAGATAGTGAGTGAACAATGGGAAGAGTCCACTCAACAGATTCACTGGCAATGAAAGAATTCTTAGTGTTTTTGATTGAAAGTAATGGCAAGAGATCAAAATTAATCAGACATTTGCATTGCATTTATCGATACTAGGTTATGTGAGGAGTTCTTCTATGGTAATATGTACTGCATTTTGATTGCACACAATTTACAGCACATAAACTATTTTGCCAACTGCTAGTACTGATCTTTATATTCCATGAACCACTTCACACCTTAAATCATCAGCTGTTGACAAATTATCCTTTCTTTCAACCTCATATATCTACCTAGCCACCTCTTAAGTCAGAAAATAGGAATAGAAATAAGCCATCCTGTCTCTCAAACATGTTTCAGCTTTTAATTTGATCAGCATCTCAACTCGACTACCCTCTTTGGTTTTTAACACTCAATACTCTTTGCCGAACAAAAATCTAGTGAAACTCAGTTTTGAAGTTTTCAATTGTTGTGTCCTAAACAAGCTTTCTGGGAATGAGCCCTTGCAGACTTCCACTACTCTTTGTGTGAAGATGAGAATTCTGACATCACCCCTGAACATTCAGCTTGAGCTTGTTATGCCTTCCTTTATCTACATCTTGAAAAATGCGTGAATCAACTACATATACCTCAATTGTATCATTCCTTAGAGTCACAGAGGTATTCAGCACAGAAACAGACCCTGCGGTCTAACTCATCCATGCCGACCAGATATACCAACCTAATCTAGACCCATTTGCCAGCATTTGGCCTATATCCCTCTAAACTCTTCTTATTCATATGTGCATCTAGATGCCTTTTTAATGCTGTAATTGTACCAGCCTCCATCACTTCCTCAGGCAGCTCATTCCATGCATGCACCAACTTCTGAGTGAAAATGTTGCCCCTTTTAAATCTTTTCCCTCTCCCCTTAAACCTATGCCATCTAGTTTTGGACTCCCACACCCCAGGGAAAAGACCTTGTCTATTTACCCTATGCACGCCCCTCACAATAGACCTCTATAAGGTCAGTCCTCAACCTCCAATGCTCCAGGAAAAATAGCCCCAGCCTATTCAGCCTCTCACAATAGCTCAAGCCCTCCAACCCTGGCAATATCCATGAAAATCTTTTCTGAATCCTTTCCAGCTTCACAACATCCTTCCTTTAGGAGAGAAACCAGCATTGCACACAATATTCGAATTGTGGCCTAACCAATGTCTTGTAGAGTTGTAACATGACCTCCCAACTCCTGTACTCAATATCTGACCAATAAAGGGAAGTATACCAAATGCCTTCTTCACTATCCTATCTACCTGTGACTCTGCTTTCAATTAATTATGAACCTGCACTCCAAGGTCTCTTTGTTTAGCAACACTCCCCAGACCCTTACCGTTAAGAATATAAATCCTCCTCTGATTGGCCTATCTAAAATGTAGCAACTCACATTTATCAAAATTTTAAACTCCATCTGCCACTCCTCAGCCCATTGGCCCATCTGATCAAGATCCCGTTGTACTCTGAGGTAACCTTCTTCACTGTCCACTACACCTCCAATTTTGGTGTCATCTGCAAACTTGCTAACCACACCTCCTATGTTCACATTTATATAAATGCAATGGACCTAGCACCGATCCTTGTGGTGCATCGTTGGTCACAGGCCACCATTCTAAAAAGGAGCCCTCCACCACCCCCTCTGGTATTTACCTTCGAGCCAGTTCTGTACCTAAATAGCTAGTTCTCCCTCTATTCTGTGTGATCTAATCTTGCTCATCAGTCTACCATGAGGAACCTTGTTGAACACTTGACTGAAGTTCATATAGATCACGTCCACTGCTCTGTCTTCATCAATCGTCTTCATACAAAATCTCCAACTTATCCCAATAATTTCTTCTTTAACTATAATATTTGTTGTATTGTTTTCTACCTTATATGTGCCAGTGTGATGGCTTTGAAGGTTCTCTCTGTCAAACATAAGTTTGACTGGTGAAGGTACTCAGTGTTGTTGCCCTTTGATATTGCATTGAGAATCCAACTTTGTTTCCTGGCATTAATGGATTTAACAGTACAAACCATGCACTCCACAAGACCAGTTAATTAGGAGCATGGGGCACTGACATAATGTAATTACTAGGAGAATCGATGCTTCGGGCATGAACCCTTCTTCAGGAATCATTCCTGAAGAAGGGCTCATGCCCGGAACGTCGATTCTCCTGTTCCTTGGATGCTGCCTGACCTGCTGCGCTTTTCCAGCAACACATTTTCAGCTCTGATCTCCAGCATCTGCAGTCCTCACTTTCTCCTCGAAGATTTTAACCTACTGCGAATCCTCTTGCAAGGATGCCTTCCTTGAAGAAGCTCTCTTCCTCCCTCTACAAGGATTTCAGTGAGTCCCTCTCTCACTGCACACCCCAGGTCAGCTCCTCGGCCCAGGAGCTCTTCAGCCACATTCCTGAAGAAGGGCTCATGCCCAAAACGTCGATTCTCCTGCTCCTTGGATGCTGCCTGACCTGCTGCGCTTTTCCAGCACCACATTATCAGCTCTGATCTAGGGCAGCTGCAGTCCTCACTTTCTCCCCTAATGTAATTAATACCCTACTTTAGACACATGTCTTGAAATAGCTTGCATGTATCCTGAGGATCATTATTGATCCAATTTGTTTTGGAGTTCCAAACAATACATTGGCAATAGCTACATGCGTTGCATTGTGTTGCTCTCAAATTACCATCAGAAACCTATAAAATCAGTCCACAACTGGTAGAAAATCAACTTAAACATTAAATTGGTTTTGTGGCAGTTCTAATCCATGAGTGTGATGGAGTTTCATGAGATATCAATTCCTTCTTCTGCAGGCTAGACTGATGTGTCTTGCACATTTAAACTATCTTCTTTGTGTCCCTCCTGATCCCTGAACTGTATACAGTTTTTCACGTTAGATGTCTAGTGTGCTCAGTGTCCATACACGTCTGGTATAGTTACGATAGAATATCTGGTCAGAATGGTTCAGGTCAACCCTTCAATATTATATGCTGGAACTTGTCAACTTGTCAACCCTTCAATATTATATGCTGGAATAATCTTATTAATCTTGGTAGGGTCAAAATGGTCTTACAGTTTACTCATCCTCTTGACTAGTATCAAGCCAACCTGTGATTATGGTTATCCATTAAGCAATGAGGTCCTTGGATGTCTCATTTTGGAATTGCTGACATTTCAAAATTCATCAAATTGGTATGCAGTGTATCTTCAAATTCTGTGAATTGATTTCAAAATGTAATGGAATGCCTGCATTATTTATTGATTCATCAACATTTAATGTCTCTTTTAAATAAAATAAAAATTATGCTACATGAATTCAGAAAGATAAAACAAACCACAATTATCGATCTTATGCTCTAACATCTGACATAACATGAGGTACAAATGGATGGTGGATGTGACCATGACAGATCCGATATATTTATTAACAACGCACCCAGCTTGGTCTAGCAAATCATTGTGAGTCATTAGAATTGTGTTTACACTCTAGCCCCAATTTTTGTCGAGGATTGTTAGAAGAAATTCTGTTTATACGAGTCTAATCTTTAGAAATGGTCACCCCTATTTCCTTTGAAAGAATTTGTCACCATCACTTTCTACTGTGTTGCCTTCTGTCATCCAGCCTATGAATGGCCATTTGCATCAGACAGGGCACAGCTGAAAGAACGTATCTTTCATCCTCTTCTGGGTTTCCAATATGTTGACTTGTATAAATGGAAATTTGGATATGTAACAGCATGGAAGTGCCTTTTAAAATTACCCGTCAAACGAAAGTTTGGTTGATGAAGGTACTCAGTGGTGTTTCCATTAAATGTAGTATTTAGAATCTAGCTTTACTTCAAGGTGGGTAACAATCAAGGACTTAAAAATATGAACCATGCACTCCACTAGACTGTTGATTAGGATTATGTAAAGGAGTAAAATTTTTCTTGGACCCAGGTTAATTGTACAGTAGCAAATCCGAACCTAGCCCTTCCTCGGAAAATTAGAGGGCTGCGATGGAGGTTTCCGGAAGTTGCATCCTGGCTGACGTTTACAAACCTGGAACTTTTGGGACAATAGGTGGAAAGTGAATTTTGAACAGATATCTCTCCAGAATCGTAGGCCAAATTACAGCCTCTTGTGCCGAAATTTCTGAGCTCTTGTGATGCTGATTATTGTATAAGCCACTTCTATCTAAAGGGAGAATGAGTGAATTGTTAATCCATGGGTTTGTGTTCACCTCTGCACAACCTGGCAGCAGATCTGTCTTTGGTTAGTGTTTTCTTCAGAGATAATTTATGAATATTTGTATAATAATTAATGCTTACTACGTTATGAATGCAGCCCCATTTATAGCACCACTGATAACATTGTTGTGTAATGACACAGAAAGCAATAATACATTGCAGGGACCAGGGATATAAATTATTTAGGTGCTACATCCTACACACACAAAGTTTTATGGATCACTGAACCGCAGTCATTTATAACATAAGAAAGCTATTTCACTAATTACTCCATATGACATTCTGATGAGAGGCTTCTAATAATAGGCAAAATTAGCATATTTCTTGAAAAATGCCAAAGAACATAATATTTTGCTTTCTTCTTCTCTTCTTTCAGTGCTACAAAGTAAAGGGCAGGTAGATGATCTCGGATCGAGTTATTAAAATGTCTAACCTAGAGACCTGAAGTGAGATATCGCTTGGTTTTTTTTCATTTCCCTAACATAGATACTGTATATCAAAGTCTCTAACTCAAATAGGTTAGAGACTTTTATATATCTATGTTACGGAAATGAAAGATGCAGGTTCCTGCGAAGGTTAGAAGCACTTGGTTGCTGCCTATTAACATGAACTCTGCCTGATCCCCACAATGTGTAGAAATCTGTAAAATAGTTGCTGTAACTCAATTGCCTTGGCCCTAATCTTGGCATCCCATCCATAAAGCTCTCCACCTCTCATGTTTTGCCTGTAAGCCACTGCTCAAATACCCTAATACCTCCTCATTTGGCTTAGTATTGCAATTTGTTTACAATACTTCCTGGAAATCCTTGGAGCATCTTATTAGATTAATAGTACTACATAATTATAAATTGTTGCATGACCTCTGCAAGTTGCTCCAGATTTTTTTAGCTTCTGAAACCATTTTTTTTGTACAGGAAAAGCTTATTGGCAATCGCAGAGCCACTGCATTATGGCATTTAGTAACAGATGCAGGCTTGTATCACATGAGTTCTTCATTGACTCTAATTTGCAACTTATGATGCTGAGTATGATTCAAAGGGACATTGTTGACCTTAAGTCATGAGAAGGCAGTAAATATTGTTGATTAAAACACCATTTTATAAATGGAAGGTGCATGAAGTCAGCATGGGATTTGGATTTACTTTCCTATTAATGGTCAGAGTAGAACTAAGATGGTGGACAATCCCAGGAATCACATGTGCTGTCCCTAAATAGACGCTTGCCATTTCGGTAGCTCCACTGAAGTAGGATTTTGTAAACCCAGGAGCATGCGACCTAAAATACGCAGAGTAAATGGGCAAACCTGAACTTTGTGCGTTTCTTTGGATAGCCAGGAGGTAGGGAACCACAGAGGTCGGTATACCATCACCAAATCGCTCTTCATTTACATGTGCACGGTAACTGACACTGGTTTGGCTTCCTCAGAGTTGAGAGTGTGGTGCTGGAAAAGCCATACACAATTCCTGATGAAGGGCTTATGCCTGAAACATCGACTCTCCTGCTCCTCGGATGCTGCCTGACCTGCTGTGCTTTTCCAGCACCACACTCTCAACTCTGATCTACAGCATCTGCAATCCTCACTTTCTCCCTTGGCTTCCTCAGAGCCAGGTCTCAGTCTGAGCAAAACCTCTGACATTCCTCTTTATATCTGTCAGCCCGGACTCCCCAATTGGGGCTCTTAACCTATTCAGTGAGGTCTACCTGGCTGACCGCATGACAATCACTACATCCCTCACCCTCCATATCCAGAGATGTAGGTCCATTTTTTATTTTGTAGCCTCTCCTGTGCCATTTTCGCATCCGGTCTGGTTCCTCTGACTCAACCTCAGATATGAGTGGTACGTACCACACTGTAGCTCGCCTCATGCGCACAGAGTGTCTCCAAAGAAATTCATCCTCTTCTTCAGGAGATAAAGGCATTGAGGCTGTGAGAGCCTCCGTGTCTATTATTGTGGGGAGCAAGCATGAATGTCCACAGCAAAAGTCACCACCAGATACTGGCTGAACTCCACCAGGGTCTAACATATTGGTACAATTCTTAAGAGTGTTAATTGTAACATACTTTTGGGAAGTCTCAAATAAACACAATTGCAATTAAGCATGCCTCATGTCCAGCTTTGAGAAAGATAGTCCTCCTGCCAGGTTTGCATGTATGTCCTCTATCCATGAGATTGGAGACTTATCCAGCTGCAAAAAGTGGTTTACCATTTGTTTAAAATCCCCACAAGGGCGAAACGACCCATCAGGCTTCACATTGCTACAACCAATGTTGCCCATCCCACAAACTGGACTGCTTTGATGATGCCTTCGCTTTCCAGCCTTCAGGTTTCTGCCTCTACTTTTGCCCATAAGGCAAACGGCACTGGGCGGGCCCTACAAAATTGTCAAATTGCTTCCCAGTCAACATGCAAGATGGCCATAGCTCCTTTGACAGTCCCTAGACCTTCCTGAAAAACCTCTGTGTATTTAGTTAGGACTTTACTCAGGCAGCCATTTTTCAATTTAAAAATGTTGAGCCAATCAAGGTGAATCATTCTCAACCAATTTCACCCCATCAGGCTTGGGTCCAAGCCTTTTACTACAATCACTGATATCTGAAGTAGTCGCTTCTCATACAAACCTGGAACCAAAGTTGAATATTTAATCTATAAAGGTCCCCCTGGTGTAGGTTCTCAGTCTTACACAAACTTAAGGGTTGCAGTCCAGAGTGAACTTTGTTAACGACTAGTTCTGCGATCACTGAAATGGCCGTCCTGATATCGACGTCTATTAGAATCATTTAACCAGATGTTTATTTTGATTAGCTCTGATTTGGGCATTGCAAAGTAATTTACCTTTCCCAAACCAGAAGTAGGTGGACCTTCCAGGGTGTGTACTCTCCTAGACATCAGCCTCTGAGTTATCTTACTCAATTCAGGCTGGGTGGGACCCTTTTGCTGCCTTGAGTCCACATATCAAGCCAGGCAGCATCAGGAGGTGGAGAAGTCGATGTTTGAAGTGGAACCCTTCCTCACATTGACTTCTCCACCTCCTGATGCTGCCTGGATTGCTGAGTTCTTCCAGCCTCCTGTTTGGATTCCAGCATCTGCGGTTTGTTTGTCCCTCATTGAATTCGCATGTCAGCAGAAACTACAATTGCTTGCCGGCCCAGATCCTGAAGAAAATTTTAACCATTTGACCAAGGCCTGGTTTGTTTTGGGGTTTTGCTGTGTGCTGACCCAGGGTTCCTCTGTTCAGGGTATCTCCTGAGGAAGGTGATGCAATTGCCTTTACAAAAGAAGTGTCCCTCCCAGCTCAGTCGGTCTGGCAAGGGTGACAGCTTCAATTGCATTCCACTTGCTGCAATTTCTCATGACAAAACCAATTGTAGCGCCTGTTTGAAGTCTATGCAGGCTTCAGCTAGAAGGCGTTTTTACATGGTAATTCATTAATTCCACACACAAAATGGTCTCTCAGCATTTTATTAAGAGTTAAACCAAAGCCACATGCTATGCCAGTTGCCTTAACCTCGTCAAAAATCATGACATGGATTCCCAGGTTCTCGAACTGCCGAGTAAAATTGCTAAGTGTCTCAGAATAAGAGGAAGTAATATTGGGTTCGTAATATTCCTTCACTAAGTCCATCACCTCTCGAACGGTTTTAGCATCTGGTGCGTCAGGAAACATTAGGTTCCTAATAACTGAAAAAGCTGTGGGAGAATTACTCATTGCAATTCGTCTGCCACAATGTCATTGCCCAAAAAAACCTCGCCCTTTCCACATACTGAGCCCAGTCTTCGATGGCAGGATCAGATGAGTCGAGCTCCCCAAATAATAGCACGATGCCAGAAATGCTCACCCAATTCAAAGACAACTGTTGTGAGTGAATTTCTTAAGGAGTATTTTTTTCTCTCGCATTGCCACTGAAATAAATTCACAGAGGCCAGTATCCTGTCACCAAGTGACCCTTTATTGAGATGTGCATCGTGCTTGACATTGGTTCGGCTCCCTCAGAGCCAGCTCTCAAAATGAGAATAACCTCTGACAGTCCTGCCTGTCTATTGTTTTCTTTTCTTAAATGCTCCTGTTTATTTATTTATTTATTCTTTTCGAGTGGCCAGTGAAACACACATGTTCTTTCTCTTTTTTTTATTATTAACCCCCACACTACTGCCTAACTGCGGTAGTGCTTATTTTTTCCCCAGCACCCATGGTGTACGTGTGCAAGTGTGAGACACAGTGAGAGACACAAAGTGCATGGATCTTTATTCAATTTCCACCACCAGGGAGATAGGAAAACACCCGAGTGGCCAGTGACAAGCACTGCCCTTCACATCAAAGTGCAATGCTGTGTGATCAAAACAGTGAAGGGGAGGGTAGGGACGAAATCAAAATAGAGTTGGAGGGGGAAATAATGCACTCCACTCCCTGTGGTGCCCACCTCTCCCTGAACAACTCCAGGGTGTTGGTGGACACCGCGTGCTCCTTCTCCAAGGACACCTGGGCCCTAACATAACCGCGGAAGAGGGGCAGGTATTCGGCCCTAACAACCCCCTCCACGGCCCGCTGCCTGGACCTGTTGATGGCCAGTTTGGCCAGGTGCAGGAACAGACCCACGAGGAGGTCTTCAGACCTGCCCTCCCTCCTCCGTATCGGGTGCCCGAAGATCAGGAGCGTGGGATTGAAGTGCAACCAAAAGCAGAGGAGGAGGTTTTTAAGAAAATCAAAAAGGGAGTGCAAATGCCCACACCCAATATATACATGGTCCACGGACTCCACAGCGCCACAGAACAAGCAGTTGGGCTGGGAGTCCGTGAACCACCGCAATCTGCGGTTGCAGGGGACTGCTGCGTGCAGCACCCTCCACCCCAGATCCCCGAGAGAAAGGGGGAGGACTCCCGCGTAGAGAGCCCTCCACTGGGGATCCCCACCGCCCGGTGGCAAATGGGCACGCCAAGGCATGTCTGGACGGTGGATGAGGGAGAAGAGGTGGACGGTGTGCAGCAGCAGTCTATATAGGGCCCGCCTTTTTAACCACCTGGAAAGGAATGAAATTAAAATTCTGGAGGCGGCTCAGGTTGTGGGGCATAGGCTCCCGCGGGAATGCTCCTGTTTATAGCTCCCACCCAGGGCTCCCTGACTGGACCAAGTGAACAGCCCCAATCAGGGAACGTGTGTTCTGTGAACTCCAGCTGGCTGACCTTGTTACAATTACTGCAGGAACTGTTTTGAATGCTTTTCTGAAACACTTTTTTTGAGGAGGTCAGATGTGCTTTGGATGAGGGAAGTTGCCACTTGGAACAGTTAAATAGGAACATTGTAGGTACAGCATGGTGGATCAGTGGTTAGCACTGCTGCCTCACAGCACCACGGTCCCACGTTCAATTCCAGCTTGGTGACTGTCTGTGTGGAGTTTGCACATTCTCCTGGTGTCTGTGTGGGTTTCCTCTCACAGTCCAAAGATATGCAGGTTAGGGTGAATTGGCCCTGCCATAGTGCTAGGTGCATTAGACAGAAGGCAATGGGTCTGGGTGGGTTACTCTTTGGAGGGTCAGTGTGGGCTGAAGGGCCTGTTGCCACACTGTAGGAAATCTCTTCTATGAAGAATGCTGTCTTTCCAGTCGACTCTGTTTCAGTTTTTCTGAAATCAATTGAACTTGAGACTGAGTTTTAGGAGATGGAAGAAATTTTACTTTCCATTGACTTTTTTTGCCAATAGGTGCAAGTCCTTGTTTTAAAAATAACACACAACAGAATTTTCATTACTCACACAAAAAAGATTCCACATTTTAGAAGCTTTTAATAAGTAGATGTATCGGAGTTTCTTCTTGTCTGCACTGTACAATTACAGACCCAACAGCGCGATCAAGGACTAACATATCTACCCACTGTGAAGCAATTATGGAACAAAGCTCCACAAATTTGTGTGACATCACTAAAAGTTGATATTTTCTCTTGGAATGCAAATTTTAACTGGACGTAACCTTACTCAATTTAAAAGTTTTCATCTTTGATTAGAGTTCATTGTGAATGTACTTCCATCTTTCTTGTTGATCTCTGATGCTCGTATGGCCCTTTCTGGAGGACGATATTTCTGATGGATATGTAAAACCAAATCAAATCTGTATTCAAAAGACTGCAGTTTTAGCTATAGTACTCAGAGAAAGCAGTGATCTTTTTCCTCAAATGTATTTGTTTTTCAGTTTAATGGAGATGATATTTGTAATGAACAACCTTTATACATGTGTGAAGTCACTATTATGTTTCCTGCTCCTTGTTAATGATGCAATTGTCCTTCTAATTCAGTTCCATCCTTTCTCCTGCTCCATTCTCTTTCCTTTCAGATAGAGTCATAGAGATGCACAGCATGGAAACAAACTTTCAGTCCAACCCGTCCATGCCGACCAGATATCCCAACCCAATCTAGTCCCGCCTGCCAGCACCCAGCCCATATCCCTCCAAACCTTTCCTATTCATATACCCATCCAAATGCCTCTTAAATGTTGTAATTGTACCAGCCTCCACCACTTCCTCTGGCAGCTCATTCCATACACGTGCCACCCTCTGTGTGAAAATGTTGTCCCTTAGGTCTCTTTTATATCTTTCCCCTCTCACCCTAAACCTATGCCCTCTAGTTCTGGACTCCCCCACCGCAAGGAAGAGACTTTGTCTATTTATCCTATCTATGCCCCTCAGGATTTTATAAACCTTTATAAGGTCACCCCTCAGCCTCTGCTGCTCCAGGGAAAACAGCCCTAGCCTGTTCAGCCTCTCCCTATAGCTCAAATCCTCCAACTCTGGCAACATCCTTGTAAATCTTTTCTGAACCTTTTCAAGTTTTACAGCATCTTTCCAATAGGAAGGAGACCAAAATTGCATGCGATATTCCAACAATGGCTTAACCAATGTCCTGTGCAACTGCAACATGACCTCCCAACTCCTGTACTCAATACTCTGACCAATAAAGGAAAGCATACCAAATGCCTACTTCACCATCCCATCTACCTGCAACTCCACTTTCAAGGAGCTATGAACCTGCACTCCAAGGTCTCTTTGTTCAGCAACACTCCCTAGGACTTTACCATTAAATGTATAAGTCCTGCTAAGATTTGCTTTCCCAAAACGCAGCACCTCCAATTTATCCAAATTAAACTCCATCTGCTACTTCTCAGCCCAGTGGCCCATCTGGTCCAGATTCTGTTGTAATCTGACGTAACCTTCTTCGCTGTCCACTACACCTACAATTTTGGTGTAATCTGCAAACTAACTAACTATACCTCTTATGCTCACATCCAAATCATTTAATTAAGTGATGAATAGTAGTAAACCCAGCATCAATCCTTGCGGCACTCCACTTGTCACAGGCCTCCAGTCTGAAAAACAAGGCTCCACCACCATCCACTGTCTTTTATCTTTGAGCCAGTCTGTATCCAAATGGCTAGTTCTCCCTGTATTCCATGAGATCTAACCTTGCTAAACTAGTCTCCCATGGGGAACTTTGTCAAACTTCTTACTGAAGTCCATATAGATCACATCCACTACTCTGCCCTCATCTATCCTCTTTGTTAGTTCTTCAAAAAACTCAATCAAGTTTGTGAGACATGATTTCCCACGCACAAAGCCATGCTGACTATCCCTAATCAGTCCTTGCCTTTTCAAATACATGTAAATCCTGTCCCTCAGGATTCCTTCCAACAACTTGCCCACCAGCAATGTCAGGCTCATTGGTCTATAGATCCCTGGCTTGTCCTTACTACCCTTCTTAAACAGTGGTACCACGTTTGCCAACCTCCAGTCTCCTGGCACTTCAGCTGTGACTATCGATGATACAAATATCTCAGCAAGAGGCCTAGCAACCAGTTCCCTAGCTTCCTACAGAGTTCTAGGGTACATCTGATCAGGTTCTGGGGATTTATCCACTTTTTTGTGTTTCAAGACATCCAGCACTTCCTCCTGTGTAATATGGACATTTTTCAAAATGTCACCATCTGTTCCCCTACAGTCTATACCTTCCATATCCTTTTCCATAGTAAACACTGATGCAAAATACTCATTTAGTATCTCTCCCATCTCCTGTGGGTCCACACAAAGGCCGCCTTGCTGATCTTTGAGGAGCCCTATTCTCTCCCTAGTTACCCTTTTGTCCTTAATGTATATGGTCAATGTAATTCAATTACTGGAAATTGTAAGTTAATGGGACTGTTGGCTCCGCACACTTACTTAGGCATGCGTTCGGTTTGAATGTATCACCAAAGCATATAAGCATGTAAGCTTCATCACATACTTATGGGACAAGTCTGAAACACAAACACTCACAACTCCTGGGCCTCATCTTCATAATTCCACCTAGCCACCCATCCCAAATTGTCAGTGGGTTCATGGACAGGACAGTGCCGATCTGCACTAAGGGCCGGAAGGCAGGATATAGCGAGTGGGTTTCAGCACGGATGGCAGCTCCTGTTCTTCCTGGCTCTATGAAAGGGTCTCTTATAGTGTACTTACATTCAGAGAGCTGTTGTATCTGCAGAACAACTGACTGAGAGGTGATTGTCACCTCCCTGTTCAAGCGCTGCAGAAAATGTAATCAAGGCATCTTTGATTCAACGGGATCCAAATTCGCATCAACTAATAAAGACAGCCACCTATTTTAGGCGGATTTCCCATCTGCTGCAAACAATTGCATGTTGACCAGGAATGGAAACCCTCCTTCTGTACTTACTCTTGACCAATCAGCACTGTTCTATCCATTGGCTTGAACAGGAAAACAGTGTGAGCGAGCGCAGGTAGAAGTGAAACTACTTTGACATAATGCCCTAGGATGTAATCTCTTGAGATTTAATTTCCCATTGCTCTGCTCTCTGAAAATAGGATACAAAATCATAAACACCTGGGCAAGATAGATTACATCCATATGTTTTAACAGAATTTGGGAAGAGACAGGATATGCTGATTGAAGAAGTGGTAGATGGCTAAGGAATTACTGAATTTTACAAGGGACATAGAACATGTCCAGGACCACATAGACCAATCAACTTATCATGGTGAAAAATTAATGGTCTCCATACTAAAGGAACTACTAGAGTTTTTTATTGAGTGGATACAGTAAGACTGTTCCCTATAAGAGGAACAGCACAATTAGATTAACCTTCAACATAAGTGGTGTTTCACAGGGATTACTGCTGGAACAATGATTGCTCAGAATTTATATTCATAATTTAGACTTAAGAATTTAAAAAACAATTTGTGAATATGCAATGGGGGGGGGGGTTGCATTTTTGATTAAGGTGAGTATCACAGCAGTGATCAGAGATTAAATAACTGAAGCTTTGCGGGTGGAACTAAGAAATAAGAAGGTGACTTTATTGGAATTGTATTATAGACAAGCAAATAGTCAATGGGAATTAGAGGAACAAATATGCAGAGGATTGGCATAGTTTCATAGTTTCATTGTGATAGAAGTAGGTGTAGGCCATTTGGCCCATCAAGCCTACTCTGCCATTCATTAAGATCATGGCTGATCTATCCATCTTCTCAGCTCCTCCTACCTGCATTATCCCCATAACCCTTATTGCCCTACCATGCAAAATCCCATCCAACTGTCTCTTGAATATATTTAAAGAAGCTGCCTCTACTGCTTCCTTGGGCACAGAATTCCATAGATTCACTGGTCTCTGGGAAAAACAGTTCCTCCTCAACTCTGTTCTAAATCTACTGTCTCTAATCTTGAGGCCATTTCCCCTAGTCCTAGTCTCACCCACCAGCGGAAACAACTTGCCTGCTTGTATCTTATCTATCCCTTTCATAATTTTATATCTTTCTATGAGATCCCCTCTTATTCTTCTAAATTTTAGCAAATTCTGGCTCATAGGGTAACCCCCTGATCTCAGGAATCAATCTGAATGTCCTATGCCATTATGTCCTTCTTCAAGTAAGGAGACCAGAACTGTGCACAATACTCCAGGTGCGACTTCACCAACACCTTGTACAATTGCAGCAGAGTCTCCCTGCTCTTAAATTCAATATTCCATTTGCCTTCCTGATTACCTGTTGCATCTGCAAATCAACTTTTAGCAATTCATGTACGAGCACTCCTAAATCCCTCAGCACAACAGCAAGCTGAAATCTTTCACTAGTTAAATACTGTGACCTATTATTTTTACTTCCAAAGTATTTTTACCAATGTTGTACTCAATCTGCCAGACCCTTGCCCACTCACTCAATCTATCTAAATTTCCCTGTAACTTAGACTGGGACTGCCAGAGCGTTAAGGGCTTAGATGAGGGGAGTTTGTTAAGTGCATTCAGGCAAGATTACTGAAGCAGTAGATAGAGGGTCCTACATGGGAAAGGGCAAAATGCGACCTATTCTTGGGAAATAGGTACAGGTGGCTAAGGTAACAGTGGGGGAGCACTTTGAGACCAGTGACCATAGTTTTGTAATTTGAAAATAGTTATGGAGAGGGACAAAACTGGTCCTCAGTTTCAAGTTCTGAAGATGGGGCAAGGCAAACTTTGATGGAATTAGACAGGAGCTTGTGGGGGTTGATTGGAGTAGTTGGTTTACAGGAAAAGGGATCTCCGGCAAGTGGGAGGCCTTTAAAAGTCAGATAGCTAGAGCTCAAGGTCGATATGTTTCTGTGAGGGTGAAATGCAAGGTTGGCACGAATAGGATGACAAGAGATAATGAGGCTTTGACTAGAAAATAAGGAGGTATGCTTCAGATACAGGCAGTTGGGATCAAGGGAATCCCTGGAGACATATAGGAGATTACAGGAGTTTATTGAAGATGGAAATGAAGAAGGCAAAAAGAGGGCACGAGATAGCCTTAGCTGAGAAGATTAGGGTGAATCCAAAGAGATTCTTTAAGTATATTAAAGGAAAAAGTATAACCAGAGAAAGAATAGGACCACTCAAGGACCAAAGTGGACATATATGTGCAGAACTGCAGGAGATGGGCAAGGTCCTCATAGAAATATTTCACCTCTGTGTTTACTATGGAGAAAGACATGAAGACTTGGGAACTTGGGGAAGTTAGTGGTGATATCTTGGAGGCAGTTCATATCACAGTAGGAGAGGTGTTGTATGTATTAGAATGTATGCAGGTGGATAAATCTCCTGGTCCTGACCAGATATGCCCAAGAGCACTGCAAGAGGCTAGAGAAGAAATTGTGGGGGCTTTGGCTGATATTTTTGAGTCACTGTTAGCCACGGGTGAGGTCCCAAAAGACTAGAGGGTAGTGAATGTTTTGCCCTTATTCAAGAAGAGCTACAAAGAGAAGCCTGGGAACTACAGACCAGTAAGCCTAACATCTGTGGTGGGTAAGTTACTTGAGAAGATTCTGAGAGATAAGATATACATGCATTTGGAAAGACAGGGTTTGATTAGGAGTAGTCAGCATGGCTTTGTGAGTGGGAGGTCATGCTTCACAAATTTGTTAGAGTTTTTTGATGAAGTGACTAGGAAGATTGACGAGGGAGGGCAATAGATGTAGTCTATATGGATATCAGTAAAGCCTACATTATAGGCTGCTTTGGAAGGTTAGATCGCATGGAATCCAGGGAGAGCTGGCAAATTAGATTCACAATTGGCTTGATGGTAAGAAGCAGAGGGTCATAGTGGATGGATGCTTGTTGAACTGGAGGCCTGTGACTATGGAGTGCCTCAGGGCTCAGTGCAGGGCCCAATACTGTTTGTTATCTATATCAATGATTTGGATGAGAATGTATAAGGCATGATTAGTAAGTTTGCAGATGACACTAAAATAGGAGGTATCGTGGACAGTGAGCAAAATTATCAGAAATTGCAGCAGGACCTTGATCAGCTGGGGAAGTGGGCCGAGAAATGGAGGTAATTTGGATAAGTGTGAGGGATTCTCTTTTGGAAAGTCAAATCAAGGTAGGAGTGTCATGGTGAATGGTAAGGCCTTAAGGAGTGTAGTGGAACAGAGGGATCTTGGAGTTCAGGTGTACACTTGTCTGAACATGGAGTACCAGGTAGACAGGGCAATGAAGGCGGCTTTTGGCACACTGGCCTTCATCAGTCAGGGCGTTGAGTATAGAAGTTGGGAAGTTATGTTGCAGTTATACAGGTCATTGGTGAGGCCGCACTTGGAGTATTGGGTTCAGTTTTGGTCACCTTGCTATAGGAAGGATGTTATTAAACTGGAAAGAGTGTAGAAGAAATTTACAAGGATGTTGCCTGGACTAAATGGTCTGAATTATAGGGAGAGGTTGGACAAGCTAGGACTTTTTTCTTGAGAGCGTCAGAGACTGAGAGGGGGATCTTATAGAGGTGTGTAAGATCATGAGAGGCATGGATAAGGTAAATGCACTCAGTCTTTTTCCCTGGGTTGGGGAATCAAGGACTAGAGGGCATCAGTTTAAGGTTAGAGGGGAAAAATATAAAAGGGAAGCTGAGGGGCAACTTTTTTATGTCATATAGAATGAGCTGCCAGTGGAAGTGGTTGAGGCGGGTACATTAACAACATTTTCAAAGGTATTTTGATAAATACATGAATAGGAAAGGTTTAGAAGTGTATAAATGCCAAGTGCAGGGAAATAGGGTTAGCGTGAACGGACATTTTGTTTGACATAGACCAGTTTAGGCCGAAGGGCCTGTATCCATGTTGTAGGATTCCAAAACTCTGCAAATTGACACTAAACTGGAGGGGAATAAATTGCAGCAGAGGGAGTACAGAAGAGATTTACAAGGATGTTACCAGGGTTGGGAGGAATTGCAGCTGGGAGGAAAGAGTGAACTGAAACAGACTTGCTTGAGGTTTACATGGTTGTGAGTGGTCTGGATAGAATGGACAGGAAGGGCCTATTTTCCTCAACAGAACGGTCAGTGACTTGGAGGAATAGGCTTAAAATGATTGGCAGAAGGATTACAGGGGCTGT
Organism: Chiloscyllium punctatum; assembly: GCF_047496795.1. Lineage (NCBI taxonomy): Eukaryota > Metazoa > Chordata > Chondrichthyes > Orectolobiformes > Hemiscylliidae > Chiloscyllium > Chiloscyllium punctatum. The sequence continues at coordinate 14,381,271 of NC_092739.1, forward strand.
GAGGAAGATAATCTTTCTGCCATAGGTGATTTGGGGGCTGGAACTGGCCAAAAACATAGAGGAGGCAGAAACACTTTAAAAGTATCTGGATTTACACTTGAAGTCTTGAAACCTCGAGTAAAATGGACCAAGCTCTGAAAAATGGAATTACGATGGATCCTTCATTCTTTGTTAGGCAATGACCTGATAGGAAAAGTGGCTTCCTTGTGTGTCATAAATATTTCTAAATATTCTAACTATCTGAAGAAAAAGAATGGACAAGGGTGTGGGGAGAAGGCAGGAGAGAGTATCTATGTGAAGATCACCTTAAAAGGGCTAGCAGGGACACTTGGATCAAATGGCCCGCTTCTGTTCTATAACAATTCTATGGGCTGAGATAAAAGGTAACCCAACCACCCTGTGGCTGAACACTTTAACTCCCCCTCCCACTCTGCCAAGGACATGCAGGTCCTTTGCCTCCTCTATTGCCAGACCCTGGCCACACAACGCCTGGAGGAAGAGTGCCTCATCTTCCGCCTAGGAACCCTCCAACCACAACGGATGAACTCAGATTTCTCCTGTTTCCTCATTTCCCCTCCCCCCACCTTATCTCAGTCCCAACCCCCGGATTCAGCACCGCCCTCTTGACCTGCAATCTTCTTCCCGACATCTCCGCCCCCACCCCCTCTCCGGCCTATCACCCTCACCCTCACCCTCACCTCCTTCCACCTATCGTATTCCCAGCGCCTCTCCCCCAATTCCACCCCCCCCGCCCACCCTACCTTTTATCTCAGCCCGCTTGGCACACCAACCTCATTCCTGAAGAAGGGCTTATGCCCGAAACGTCGATTCTCCTGCTCCTCGGATGCTGCCTGACCTGTTGCGCTTTTCCAGCACCACACTTTTCAACTCTGCTCTCCAGCATCTGCAGTCCTCATTTTCTCCTGTAACAATTCTATGTCATGATTCCAACTTCCATGAGGACATTGACAAACTAGTGAGTGAACATATAATTATGTGAAGGAAGCTATCTTTTTAAATGGTTCCGTCTATTTGCGTAGCTCTGTTTCGAAGGCAGAATGTGTCAGGAAGACAGGTTGGGTATTCTGAGTTTCCAGGTTTCTTTGGATAGCTCTTCATGAAGCAAGAGAGCTCAGCAAGAGGTGGCAGTGTATCTGCATGATGTCTGCAATATGAAAAGAGGGACCAAGTGATTGGATGAATTCAACCATGGGATCTGAGGCAGGAGTGGAGAGAAAGAGTCTCTGCAGAAAATAATGCAAAGATAAAGACTTGGGTGAGCAATGCCAGTTATAAACTTCCAGCAGCTGGGAAGATGGGACTTCCAGAAGCCTGAGTTAGTGAATGCTTGGTGTAGCTGGAGATCTGGTGTTCAGAGAAGCATGGGCCTCTGATGTTTAAAGACCAGGAACTTAGAAAAAGCCTAGGAACATGGTGGCTCAGTGGTTAGCGCTGATGCCCCAGGGACCCAGGTTCGATTCCAGCCTCAGGTGACTGTTTGTGTAGAGTTTGCACATTCTCCCCATGTTTGTGTGGGTTTCCTTCCACAGTACAAAGGTTAGGTGAATTGGCCATGCTAAATTACTCACAGTGTTCAGAGGTGTGTGGGTTAGGTGCATTAGTCAGGGGGACAATTGGGTCTGGGTGGGGTTACCTTTTGAGGGTTGGTATGGACTTGTTGGGCCGAAGGACCTGTTTTCACACTGAAGGGATTCTAAACCATTGTTGCGCAGTACAGCGTCAGAGCTGGGGTCAGGGAAATGGTCAGAAGTGATGATTGTTCAGTGTAGCTGGGGCATAGAAAGAGTTCAGGAATGGTGTCACAGTGGTTAGCACTGCTGCCTCACAGCACCAGAGACCCGGATTCAATTCCCACCTCAGGCAACTGTCTGTGTGGAGTTTACACATTCTCCCCATGTCTGCGTGTGTTTCCTCCGGGTGCTCCGGTTTCCGCCCACAGTCCAAAGATGTGCAGGTTAGGTGAATTGGCCGTGCTAAATTGCCTGTAGTGTTAGGTGAAGGGATAAGTGTAGGAGAATGGGTCTGGGTGGGCAGCTCTTCGGAGGGTCGGTGTGGACTTGTTGGGCTGAAGGGCCTGTTTCCACACTGTAAATAATCTCACCTAAATATAATCTAATCTAGTGCAGTTTTATTGAAGCTGAAAACGTGCCTATTCAGTGCAACTAGAAGCCAGAGTACTAGCAATGGTGCCTTGAAATCAGTTGTTAGCTCAGTAAACCTGAAGAGGCAATCTGCTCCATGAGGCTGGGAGGTGAGCAGGAATTGTCTTCTCAACGCAACTCAAGAGCTGGATGGTTCCACAATTATATAAAACCTTGTAAATGCAAGGCCCCCAGAATTGGGGGAAAATGATTGAGCAACCAAAATGTAAAAACCCCTTGTGACTTGCAGTGATCACTAATGTCTGGGTAGGCTGGTAAGAATATTTTTGATTATGTTTGCTAATTAACGGGCAATGTATAGTCTATATTTGATCACAGTTTACATCAAAACATATAAAAATAGTGCAGAAGTTAGTTATTTGGTCTTTCGAGCCTGCACCACCATTCAATATAATCATGGCTCTTTATGCAATCTCAAAATCCCATTCCCACTTTCTCTCCACATCCCTGGATCCCTTTAGCCGCAAAGGCCAGGTCCACCTCCTTCTTGAATATATCCAATGAATTGGCCCCAACAGCTTCCTGTGGGAGGGAATTCCACAGGTTCACAACTCCCTGAGTGAAGAAACTCTTCCTCATCTCAGTCCTGAATGGCTTACCCCTTATATTTAGACTGTGAGACCCCTTAATTGTGGGTAAATGGTAGGGGCACCGATGTCCTGGGTGGGAGATTTGCTAGAGCGCTTCAGTAGGGTTTAAACCAGTTTGGCAGAGGGAAGGGAATCTGAACTAAAGATCAGAGGAGTCTGTCAGGAAGGACACACAGTTGGTAGGGCAAAGGGATGGGTTAAAGTGTGTCTGTTTCAATGCGAGAAGGGTCAGGCATAAGAGTGATGAACTTAGAGCATGGATCAATTCTTGGAACTACGATGTTGTGGCCATAACGGAGACATGGATTTCACAGGGACACGAATAGTTGCTGGATGTTCCAGGGTTTAAATCTTTTAAAAAGGGGCGTGGGGGTGGGAAAGGGTGGGAGGGGGGTTTTGGGAGAGATGGGAAAGTAGCATTGTTAAATAGAGGGTGCATCACAGCTGCAGAAAAGGAGGTTATTGAGGAGGGTTTGTCTACTGAGTCAGTATGGATGGAAGTCAGTAACAAGAAAGCAGCAGTCACTTTATTGGGTGTTTTCTATAACCCAATGTCAACATCCCCAATTGGAATCTCCTTAGTGCAGATGAACTGGACAGAGGTGATTTTGCCAGGTGTGTCCAGGAAGGATTCCTGACTCAATATGTAGTTAGGCCAACTAGGGGGGAGGCCATGTTGGATTTGGTGCTAGGCAACAAGCTAGGCCAAGTGTCAGGTCTCTTGGTGGGAGAGCATTTCGGTGACAGTGATCACAACTGCCTCACCTTTACCATGACCATGGAGAGGGATAGGAACAGACAATATGGGAAGGTATTTAATTGTGGGGGGGGAAATCATACTGCTATTAGGCAGGAGCTGTGGAGTATAAATTAGAACTATTGTTCTACAGGAAATGCACAAGAGAAATGTGGAGACTGTTTAAGGAGCACTTGTTGCGAGCGTTGGATAACTTTGTCCAAATGAGCCAGGCAAGGAATGGTAAGGTGAAGGAGCCTTGGATGATAAGAGAAGCTTCTCGTCAAGGGGAAGAAGGAAGCTTACTTAAGGTTGTGGAAGCAAAGATATGGTACAGCTTTAGAGGACTACAGGGTAGCTAGGAAAGAACTCCAAGATGGACTGAGGAGGGCTGGGAGGGGGCATGAAAAAGCCTTGGCAGGAAAGATTCGGGAAAACACAAAGGCATTCTACACTTAGGTGAGGAATAAGAGAATGATCAAAGAGGGGGTAAGGCCGATCAGGGATAGTGGAGGGAACTTGTGCCTGGAGTCTGTATAGGTAGGGGTGTTTTTTGCTTCAGTATTCACTCGAGACAGGGACCTTGTTGATACTGAGAACATGGTGGACCAGATTAATAGGCTTGAACAGACTGATATTAAGAAAGTGGACGTGCTGGAAATATTGGGAAGCATCAAGACAGGTAAGCCCCCAGGGGTAGACCAGATATATCTGAGGTTACTACGGGAAGCAAGGAACAAGATTGCAAATTAGAGGAGGCAACAGAGCAATGAATTGGCAGCCGCACAATCCACACAAGTGGCCAAACAGTTAAGCACCAGACACTTGACCCACCTCTGCTCAATCAATGACAATAAGTGGCATTGCCAAGCACCTACGTGTCAATAACCTTTCTTTTCCAAAACTTTAATTCAGCTGCAACATCACACTATGATATTTGATCAATAAAATGTCAAGGGTTGTAGGCATGGGTAGAGTTTAGGCTACAATGACATCAGGTATGAATAAAACAGCAGATGACAGATATCCAAAGCAAAACAGCATTTGCTGATGAAACTCAGCAGGTCAGGCAGCATTTGTAGGAAGAAAGCAAAGTTAACACTCCGAATCCAGTGATTCTTCAAAAGCTGAGGCCTGTTGAGTTTTGCAAGCAATTTCTGCTTATGTTTGGAATTAGATCTTTTTGAATGGTGGAGTGCACTGGAGGGGCCAAATGGTTTGCTCCTGTTCCTATTTCTGACCCTTTAACCTTACTCACAGTGGTACTTCTGACAGGTGAGTGCTAACATACTCCAGACAATTTGCATTTCCCATTCACCAATTTGAAAACGTGATTATTCCATTCTCCTAGCCAACTTAAAAAACCCTTCAATAAGCTTAACAGCAAAAAGAATGGAGGTGAGCAGGTTTCCACACTCCTGACTCATTCTGAAAATTGCGTGGCATTCTGGAGGTGTCAAAGGATGAACACACCATCCAAGCGAATTCTTTTCAAGGTATGCGTTCGTCCAGCCTTGTCCCAGAACTGTTTACAAATCCAGTTCAAATGTGAAGGACAATGGGTAGGGCCATGATTGATTCAGACTGTGATGCCCTCATTGTTAAATAGACCACTGACACTCATTGGAGAGACCTGCATGCAAATAAAGGCGATTTGGTCAAAACACACTTGGCACCAAAAAAACCCAGGGCAGTTCAGTGGCGCAGTGGTTAGCACTGCTGCCTCACAACACCAGGGGCTCAGGTTTGATCCCTGCCTCGAGTGACCGTCTGTATGGAATTTGTGTGTTCTTCCTGCGTCTGCCTGGATTTCCTCCCACAGTGCAAAGCGGTGTTGGCCATGCTGAAGTGTCCATAGTGTTAGGTGCATTAGTCAGGAGTAAATTTAGGATAGGGGAATGGGTGGGTTACTCTTCAGAGAGTCAGTGTGGACTTGTTGGGCCAAATGTCCTGTTTCCATACTGTAGGGAATCTAATCTACTTTTGAGAAAAACACACCCAACAGAATAGTCACTGCAAGGTAGAAGAGTGGTTTAAATTATAAAATAGAATTGGAATTAGATTTGCCAGCAGTACTGAGGTTATACTTTCATCAGACAGACTGCAGTGGTTCACCACCACCTTCCCAAAGACGACTGGGGACAGGTAATTAATGTTGGCTGAGCCAATGACACTCGTATCCTGAGCACGAATCAATTCAATTGTATTGTTTGGTTCTGTAATGTTGTACTGAATATATTTACATCAGAGTAATTGATATTTATGGAGTAATTTAGGCCTATGGGAAATGGCAATGAATGGAATGCTTCAATCAGATTACAGTTCTGCAACATATATCTTCTATTCTTTGCACTACTTTCTTAAACTGTGAAAAAAAAATTACTGTCATCTTTTATAGATGAACTTTGCCCCTACCCTGAACAGACATTTAAAACAGGAACAAATTTATGCACATACTCCCCAACAAATCATCAAATTGCAACAAGTTGCTCCTATTGCAATCTGTAAAATTATGTTAGTCCTGTTTAAAATACAGATAGAAGAAAAGGTGATGTCTGCAAAACTCTCCTTAGTCTGTTTTCTTTTCAAAGAAGACAGAGGGTGATGGTGGAGGGTTGTTTTTCAGACTGGAGGCCTGTGACCAGTGGAGTGCCACCAGGATCGGTGCTGGGCCCTCTACTTTTTGTCATTTACATAAATGATTTGGATGCGAGCATAAGAGGTACAGTTAGTAAGTTTGCAGATGACACCAAAATTGGAGGTGTAGTGGACAGCGAAGAGGTTTACCTCAGATTACAACAGGATCTGGACTAGATGGGCCAAAAGACTGAGAAATGGCAGATGGAGTTTAATTCAGGTAAATGCGAGGTGCTGCATTTTGGGAAAGCAAATCTTAGCAGGACTTATACACTTAATGGTAAGATCCTAGGGAGTGTTGCTGAACAAAGAGACCTTGGGGTGCAGGTTCATAGCTCCTTGAGAGTGGACTCGCAGGTAGATAGGGTAGTGAAGAAGGTGTTTAGTATGCTTTCCTTCGTTGGTCAGAGTATTGAGTACAGCAGTTGGGAGGTAAAAACAATAACTGCAGATGCTGAAAACTAAATACTGGATTAGTGGTGCTGGAAGAGCACAGCAGTTCAGGCAGCATCCAAGGAGCAGCGAAATCGACGTTTCGGGCAAAAGCCCTTCATCAGGAAGGTCATGTTGTGGCTGTACAGGACATTCGTTAGGCCACTGTTGGAATATTGCTTGCAATTCTGGTCTCCTTCCTATCAGAAAGATGTTGTGAAACTTGAAAAGGTTCAAAAAAGATTTACGAGGATACTGCCAAGGTTAGAGAATTTGAGTGTTAGGGAGAGGCTGAACAGGCTGGGGCTGTTTTCCCTGGAGTGTCGGAGGTTGAGGGGTGACCTTAGAGAGGTTTATAAAATCATGAGGGGCATGCATAGGATAAATAGACAAAGTCTTTTCCCTGGGGTAGGAGAGTCCAGAACTAGAGGGCATAGAGGGGAACGATATAAAAGAGACCTATGGGGCAGCTTTTTCACGCAGAGGGTGGTAGGTGTATGGAATGAGCTGCCAGAGGAAGTGGTGGAGGCTGGTACAATTGCAACATTTAAAAGGCATTTGGATGGGTATATGACTGGGAAGGGTTTGGAGGGATATGGGCCGGGTACTGGCAGGTGGGACTAGATTGGGCTGGGATTGGTCGGCATGGACAGGTTGGACCGAAGGGTCTGCTTCCTTGCTGTACATCTCTATGACTCCATGACTCTCAGGAGCTAGCGAGGGGATTGTAAATTTATAAATATCATCCTCTGGTCATTAAATGTAAGGGCAAACTGATGTCCTCCTGGCAGAATACTGACCTCCTGAGCCAAAGTTGACATTGTTTGCTTGGATCTGTTGATAGTTACTCCATACAGAAGCCCTAGTTATAAACTGGCATTTTAGTTTTAGTGACAAACATTGCATGTCTGGGTGAAGAATATGATACAAGATACTTCTTTACAGATGAGATGCTTGCATATTCCAGGTGGCATTGTTTTGCCTTCTCTTGGCTTACTGAAAGACCTATAATTTGTTTTCTCTGAGATTTGCATAGGTATTTCAGGCATGTAGCACTCCTGGTCTGAGAATTCAAAGGTAGCATTTTGAATTACAGGTATATGCTGTTTAGCCGCTGACTAACACAGTGTGCTTTACAACTGGTTTCTACTTCTGATTTGGAGATGCCGGTGTTGGACTGGGGTGTGCAAAGTTAAAAATCACACAATACCTGTTTATAGTCTGACAGGTTTAATTGGAAGCACTAGCTTTCTGAACGCTGCTCCTTCATCAGGTGGTTGTGGAGAATAAGATTATAAGACATAGAATTTATAGCAAAAGTTTACAGTGTGATGCAACTGAAATGATAAATTGAAAAAGACCTGGATTGTTTGTTAAGTCTCTCATCTTTTAGAATGACCATGTTGGTTTTAGTTCTCTCATAAGAATTCTCATCAGAACTGAAACCAACATGGTCATTCTAAATGATGAGAGACTTAACAATCCAGGTCCTTTTCAATATATCATTTGAGTTGCATTACACTGTAAACTTTTGCAATAAATTCTGTGTCTTATGATCTTATAGTCTGTAATCACCTGATGAAGGAGCAGCACTCTGAAAGCTAGTGCTTCCAATTAAACCTGTTGGACTATAACCTGGTGTTGTGTGGTTTCTACTTCATGCACTTTTGCAAGGATTCGCTCCTCCAGGTAGTCTTTAGAAATCTTAACGTACATTGGCTGAATAAAGGCCCACATTTTTAAAAAAAAATCATAACCGGGAAGTAACTTAAATTTGTAGTTCTTTGCTATCTGAGGTCTTCGTAAGTCGAGATGGATGAAGTTCAACTTTAGTAGGTAGTGCAAGTGGAGTACAATGCCGCATAATGGATCAACTGCGCTCATTTATGCTTTATGATTTTTAAAGTCCATCGCCATCAGTTTGGACCATGCTAAAGCTGAATTCCATTTCCAAGATAGACAACTGTGACTTGTGGATTACATCAGGCCCACAAAATCTCATCATTCAATCTTCACAACAACTCAAGTGAACACTTGTATTGCATTTCCTGTGCCTGAAGACATGCACAAGCATTTGTGGTAAATCTTAATAACATAAAGTTATTTTAATACTATTAACCTTAATTAATTAATTGATTAATAACATTACATATGGCTCCAAGGCTCCATGATGCATACTTATTAGGTTCACAGAGACAAACTCACCTCAATAACACTCTGGCACATAAAAAATGGATTCATTGTTCAGGATGGTTAATAATTAGACATATCACGAAATGATTCTGTTTTACCCAGAGTGTTTGGTGTTACTAAAGCTCCAACATTTGAAAACAGTGACAAAATTGTCAAATGATTTGAAAACGATCTTAAACTCACACAGGTTAGTTGTTATTTACCATTGCTGTAATTTCAGGTACCTCTCAACTATTTTCCTTCTTTTGAGATGTTGAGAACCAATCCAACATGTTCGGTTCTCATTGGAACAACTTTAGCAACTTGCAATTTGATCAGGATTCAATAAGGAAGAAATGTGCTTAAATGCCCTTCAAGTAACTATTGGGAAGACTGAAGTCATCTTTTTTGGATCCCACTCCATACTCTTCCCTAGTTATTGACTCCATCCATGTTCCTGTTAACTGAGTTTAAGATAATCTTTGCACAACCTTAGGCTTACATTTGACCCTAAAATGAGATCTTGTCTTCAAACTCCTATCATCGCTAATATATTCCTACTTCTATAATTGTGCAAATTTGTCCCTGTCTCAATTTATCTGAGACTGGAACCTACAACTATGTCTTTGTTAACTCTACACGTAAATGGATTCCTGTCCCTAACCTATATGTGCTTGTTGATTGGCCTTTGTTGAACTCATGTCTTGGTTTTAAAATTCTCATCCTTCCTTTCAAGTCCCTCTATAGCCTTACCCCACTCTATCTCTTCTGCCACATTCATTGTAAATGTATTGTTAGTAAAGCCATAATGTGGTTTCTTTATTAAAAGATTAAACTATCTAAATAGAGTTAACTGGAAGGGTACATTTATGTCTCTGACTTCTCTGTCTGTTGCTGCATTCTTGGCACAATCATGGGACTAGTGCATCATATCCTATTTGAAATTAAGTAATAGAATGATAGAATTTTACAGCACAGAAGGAGGCCACTCGACCCACTGTGTCTGTACCAGTTCCCAATGAACTACCCAGTTAGTGCTATTCTCCAGCCCTATTACCACTTTCAAAAATGATTAACAGCAGTTTAAGATTTATGCCCTTAAAGGTGCAGGTGCATCGTGTCACAACATCTGTAATTTCTTTCAGCTGTACAATCCTCTAGCAGTGTCCCTGCAGCGTCAGAGGCTGAGGGGTGACCTTATAGAGGTTTACAAAATTATGAGGGGCACAGATAGGATAAATAGACAAAGTCTTTTCCCTGGGGTGGGGAATCCAGAACTAGAGGGCATAGGTTTAGGGTGAGAAGGGAAAGATATAAAAGAGATCTACGGGGTAACTTTTTCATGCAGAGGGTGGTACATGTATGGAATGAGCTGCCAGAGGAAGTGGTGGAGGCTGGTACAATTGCAACATTTAAAAGGCATTTGGATCAGTATATGAATAGGAAGGGTTTGGAGGGATATGGGCCGGATACTGGCAGGTGGGACTGGATTGGGTTGGGATATCTGGTCGGCATGGACGGGTTGGACTGAAGTGTCTGTTTCCGTGCTGTACATCTCTATGACTTTATGACTCTATATCTGTTGGCCTCTTGAGCATCCCTAATTTAAATTCTTTTACCATTGCCGGTTGTGCTTTCAACTGTTTAGGCCCCAAGCTCTAGATTACAGTACTAGCTGGAGAATAGCACTAATGGGGTAGTTCTTTTGGGAACCGGTACAGAAACAGTCAGGCAAATGGGGCGGCATGGTGGCTAACACTGCTGCCTCACAGCTCCAGGGACCCGGGTTCGATTCCAATCTCGAGCGACTGCCTGTATGGAGTTTGCACATTCTCCTCGTGTCTGCGTGGGCTTCCTCCAGGTACTCCAGTTTCCTGCCACAATCCGAAGATGTGCAGGTCAGGTGACTTGGCCATTTTAAATTGCCCCTAGTGTCCAGGTGCATTAATCAGGGGTAAACATAGAGTAGGGGAATGGGTTACATAGGGTGGGTTACTCCTCGGAGGGTCGGTGTGGACTTGTTGGGCCGAAGGGTCAGTTTCCACACTGTAGGGATTCTATTAAAAAAATTATACTCCCTGCATCCCTCTGCCTCACATTTCTCCATTAAGACACTTCTTAAAATCTACCTCTCTTACCAAGCTTTTAGTGGCCTGATGTAATATTATATAATGTGGTTTTATAACTCATCTGTAAAGTACCTTTGAATTTATTAGAAGTTGCTTCTGTTGTTGTGCCAAGACATGGAAATTGACTGTATATTTTAAAACCCAAGCAAAAGTTGAAAGGAAGAGGAAATTGAAAACGTAAAGAGGTCAACATTATTCACTGCACCATGTTGGGATATCTATGAAAGGACTGAGGAGCATACAAACCAGGACAACAGATTTTATGAAAAATGATCAAAAGGTATCTTGCTGATGCCTTTTGATCACCAGCTGCCTCTGGTGGTAAGGACTGGCACATGCAGCTCATCAGTAATGAACAAATGAATCCAGTCAACCACATTGCTGTGGTACTGCATAGTACTACACCAATCCTGAGGTGTAACATTTTGGGAAAGACAAATATGAATGTTACATTTAGTGGAGAAAAATGGACAGTGACGGGGAGAAGACCAGATGTACTGAGGAACGACTTGGTTCAGGAAAGTCATCTGTATAATGGGGAGGGGATCAAAAATGGGAAGTTATGTTGCAGGTGTAACGGGATGTTGGTGAGGCCGCACTTGGAGTATTGTGTTCAGTTTTGGTCACCTTGCCATATAGTTCTGTCAATGAAGTTTCTAATCAGTCAAACTTCATATGCAGGGAAGACCAAGCTGGTATAACTCCTGAACATAATTGTCGAAACATAGATTTCTGATCTTATGTTCACATTGGGAAGTCTCACCACACATTGCTTTGCTTAGGTGATTGAGTGCAATCCTAGTGAGTGAGACAATTTACCATGAACACAATGTAAATATCTTTAACATGATTGTGCAGGACAAAAAAGGTCTCTCTGATTGCTTTGGATGTCAAATAATCACCTGAAACTGGAGAAGACTGGGCAGTGTACAATGTTTGGTCAAATTGGAGCTTGTCTAATTATCATCTTTTAAATAAATTTGTAAATAACATCCTCTCTTTTCTAATCCTAGCTTGTAATGCAATACCATCTCACACTGTTAACTGGGTAATTAAAGCAATGCTAACTCATTTCAATCTGGACATTAATTTTCATATACTTTATTTTCATCTGTTTTGTTTTCCAGCAGACCATGACCAGGAGAACACAGGCAGCTTTGATGACTGGTCCTTCAAAACCCCAGGCTCAGAATTCACTGATATTGACTTGATGAACTGAGTCATTTCTGAGTGATTTACATGTTCCCATCAGAATACCTCTCGAAAATCAATGAATTCATGTTCCTCTGATGCAAATTGTTACACGAACTGATAATGTTAACTCCACTGATCCCTTGAGGATTTGCTTTTAGTCTAATGCTGCAAGCATGTGTTAGAATCTGGCATGAGTAAAATAATGTATGATATTCCTGTACAGAAGTATAATACATACAAACTTGACGCAAAATGTTCTTCACAGAAATGTTTGCGAAATTCTAGGGTCACCTGTATAATGGGGAGATATTTCTGTTCTAGTGTCTTGATGGATCGGGTGAGGAAAATTGGGGAAGTGATTCTAGACTGAAAGCCGTGTCAATTTTAGGTCATTTAATGAATACTCTTAAGTTTATTTTTAAACTATTATTTTAACCAGATCCTTCTATGCTGATGAACAGAGCTGTAATATCTTATCCAGTTGTGCATTTCCCCTGGCCCTTATAGAGTTTGGCTGCCCTACATCACTCCTAAGTCTGGAGTCAGCCATGTGCATGGTAGTTCATGATCTCCACGCCTGGTTTACCTTCCCCTCACTCTAAATATTTGCTCCTCCATTTCCATACTGTATAGGTGATGCTGATGACATTTGTAGAGTTATAGAGACGTACAACACAGAAACAGACAATTTGGTCCAACTCACCCACGCCGACCAGATATCCTAAATTAATCTAAGGATAGAAGAGGACGAATCCCATTTGCCAGAACTTAGTCCATATCCCTCTAAATCCTTCCTATTCATGAACCCATCCAGATGTCTTTTGAATATTGTAATTGTACTGGCCTCCCATATAAAATCCTGGTGGGACTGGACAGGCTAGGTACGAGAAGAATGTTCCCAATTATCCAGAACTAACGTCCTCCAGCAGCTCATTCCATATGCTCACCACCCTTTGCGATAAAGTTGCCCCTTAGGTCCTTTGTAAATCTCTCACCCAGAAAACAGCCCCAGCCTATTCAGCCTCTCCCTGCAGCTTAAACCCTCCAACCTTGGCAACATCCTTGTAAATCTTTTCTGAACCCTTTCAAGTTTTGCAATATCCTTCCTATAGGAGGGAGACCAGAATTGCACACAATATTCCAACAGTGGCCTAACCAATGTTCTGTACAGTCACAATATGAGCTCCCAACTCCTATTCTCAATGCTCTGACCAATAAAGGAAAGCATACTAAACACCTTCTTCACTGTCCTGTCTATGTGAGACCCCACTTTCAAGGTACTATGAACCTGCACTCCAAGGTCTGTTTGTTCAGCAACACCCCCCTAGGACCTTACATTTAAATGTGTATGTCCTGCCTTGGTTTGCCTTTCCAAAATGCAGCATCTCACATTTATCCAAATTAAACTCCATCTGCCCCTCGGCTCATTGGACCATCTGATCAAGATCCTGTTATATTCTGACATAACCTTCTCCACTGTGCAGTTTCATTTGTTGCTGATAAATGTTCTCAGCATTTATCTTGTAGAAACTCTTAAGAATTTAACATGTTTCAATGTGTTCACCTCCCATTTTTCTAAATTCCAGTGGGTAGACTCCCAACCTGTTTAGCCTTTGAAACACAGAAACACGAAAACATAGAAAACAGATGCAGGAGTAAGCCATTCGGCCCTTCGAGCCTGCACCACCATTCAATATGATCATGGCTGATCATGCAATCTCAGTATGCCAATCCCACCCTCTCCCATACCCCTTGATCCCTTTCGTCACAAGGGCCACATCCAGCTCCCTCTTGAATATATCTAATGAACCGGGTCCACAGCTTCCTGTGGGAGAGAATTCCACAGGTTCACAACTCCCTGAGTGAAGAAATTCTTTCTCATCTCAGTCCTGAATGGCTTCCTCCTTATTCTTACACTATGACCCCTAGTTCTGGATATTGGGAACATTCTTCCTGCATCTATCCTGTCCAGTCCCATCAGGATTTTATATATTTCTATGGGATCCTACCTCATTCTTCTAAAGTCTGAGAGTACAAGCTCAGCTGATCCAGTTTTTCCTCATATGTCAGTCCTGCCATCCCGGGAATCAGTCTGGTGAACTCTCGCTGGACTCCCTCGACAGCAAGAATGTCCTTCCTTACATGAGAAGACCAAAACCGCACACAGTACTCAAGGTGTGGCCTCACCAGGGCCCTGTGTAACTGCAGCAAGACATTCTTACTCCCTGATACTCAATTCATCTCACTCTGAAGGCCAGTATGCCATTAGCTTTCCTCACCATCTGCAGCACCTGTATGCCAACTTTCAGTGACTGTTCCACCCAGGCCTCATTGCACCTCACCTTTTCCTAAACTATCACCATTCCGATAATAATCTGCCTTCCTGTTTTTGGTCATAAGCCAATTCCTCCATACCGTGGATCATCCTCGTGAATCTGCTCTGAAGTGCCGCCAATGAAATGCTATTTTTCTTTAAATAAAAAGACCAAAGCTGTTCACTGTGCTCCTGACATGGTCTCACCAGCACCTTGTATGGTTTCAGTGAAACTTCCCTACTCTTATAGTCCAACCCCCTTGAAATAATTCCTTAGGCCTTCCAGATGCCCTGTTGCTAGATTTTCATGTTTCATGTACAAGTATGCTCAAATCCCTTTGTGATGTAGCTTTCTGCAGCTTTTTTTCAATTTATATAATATTCTGCCCTTTAGTCCTCCCTAGGAAAATGCATTTGCTCAAGGTCTACTCCGTTTACTATCATTTTGCACACTTATTTAACCTATGAATATTTCTCTGTATACTGTTTGTGTCCCTTTTCACAACCTTCCTATCCAACTATCATTATTTCATCTGCAAATCTGGCTACAGCACACTTGCTTCTTACCTCCAAGTCATTAATACATATTGTAAGCAGTTGTACAGTCCTAGCACTGATCCCCATGGAACCCCACTGGTTCATGGATCAAATCCCACTTGATCATGAGTAGCCAACCTGAACAAGAGTCCCTTATCTCCACTTGCTTGAGGACTGGGAACTGATTTAGTTTTGAATTGGCCGATCAAGGGAGGACTGATGTTGGCTACCAACCACAGAGAATGCCATAAAAAGAAAGAGGAAACAAAATAAGAAGTGGTTTTTGTATGCCTTTTGAAAGCAGGAGGCACTGTCGCTTTGGAAGATGTTGGCCTTTTGTTTTGGTTTTGCCTTAACTGGTTAATCTCCAGTTATTAACCTGTTGAAAGTCCTGAGAAAAGAATCCCAGTCTATAAGCACAAAGAAAATGACCTCCAGATATCTGCGGAAGCTGTTTGCATTGACTAGTGACTTTAGAGTTCAAGTAAGATAAACAGTCGTATGTGCCATAATACAATCCATCAGATTTCATGAAGACTTGGTATTCATTGTTAAAGTGGTTATCGACTGGCAAATTACAATTTTATTTTTTAAATTATCCCTTAATTTTGTCTGTATCTCTGTCAGAATGTGAGTGGATTGGTGATCAAAGAAGATTGGGATTCGACCTTAGATTTAATTAGATCGCTTTTTAGTTCATCTGTGTTCTGCTCAATTTACGTCATTAATAATAAATTGCCAATTTTTGTTACTGCCTTGGTGTTCAATGTCTGTTATTTGTAAAGTCTGGTGAGGAACAAATTATGCAATTTTTAGAGTCATTGAATGTTTTAATTTCACTGTGCTGCGAATCCAGAGTCAGCAAGTCTGATTTGCTTTGGTTTGTTTTGGCGAAAGAATTGAGAAATTTGGCTGAATCGTAAGCTGTGTTTTACTTATTTATAAATCATCTTTGGCCGGAATGTTCCTAGCCCTGAACAATGTAAACATAGAAAGATAGAAAATAGGTGCAGGAGTAGGCCATTCAGCCCTTCAAGCCTGCACCACCATTCAATGTGATCATGTGATCAGGGTCAGAGGTGGGGGTAAAAGAGGGGGAGGTGTGGCATTGCTTGTCAAAGATAGTATTACAGCGGTGGAAAGGACGATGGATGAAGACTCGCCATCTGAGGTAGTTTGGGCTGAGGTTAGAAATAGGAAAGGTGAAGTCACCCCGTTAGGAGTTTTCTACAGGCCTCCCAATAGTCCCAGAGATGTAGAAGAAAGGATTGCGAGGGTGATTCAGGAAAAGAGTGAAAGTAATAGGGTGGTTGTTATGGGGGCTTTAACTTTCCAGATATTGACTGGGAAAGCTATAGCTCGAGTACATTAGATGGGTCGGTGTTTGTCCAATGTGTGCAGGAGGGTTTCCTGACACAATATGTAGACAGGCCAACAAGAGGTGAGGCCAGACTGGATTTGGTTCTGGGTAACAAACCAGGCCAGGTGTTAGAATTGGAGGTAGGTGAGCACTTTGGGGACAGTGACCACAATTCGGTGACTTTTACTCTAGTGATAGAGAAGGATAAGTGTGCACTGCAGGGCAAGAGTTATAGCTGGGGGCAGGGAAATTATGATGCGGTGAGGCATGACTTAGGATGCGTGGCTTGGAAACATAGGCTTCAAGGCAAGGGCGTAATTGATATGTGGAGCTTGTTCAAGGAGCAACTATTGAGTGTCCTGAATAAGTATGTACCTGTCAGGCTGGGAGGAAAGGGTCGTGTGAGGGAGCCGTGGTTTAATAAGGAATTGGAATCCCTTGTTAAAGGGAAGAGGGCGGCCTATGTAAAGATGAGGCGTGAAGGTTCAATTGGGGTGATTGAGAGTTATAAGGTAGCCAGGAAGGATCTAAAGAGAGAGCTAAGAGCAGCAAGGAGGGGACATGAAAAGTCCTTGGTTGGTAGGATAAGGGAAAACCCAAATGCTCTCTATAGGTATGTCAGGAATAAAAGAATGACTAGGGTAGGAATAGGTCCAGTCAAGGATAGTAGTGGGAAGTTGTGTGTGGAGGCTGAAGAGATTGGGGAGACACTGAATGAATACTTTTCATCAGTATTCACTCAGGAACATGGACATTGTTGCCGATGTGAATATTGAGTCACAATTAATTAGAATGGATGGCTTTGAGGTATGTAGGGAAGAGGTGTTGGAAATTCTGGAAAGGGTGAAAATAGATAAGTCCCCTGGGCCTGATGGCATTTATCCCAGGATTCTCTGGGAAGCAAGGGAGGAGATTGCAGAGCCATTGGCCTTGAATTTTATGTCCTCATTGTCTACAGGAATAGTGCCAGAAGACTGGTGGATAGCAAATGTGGTTCCCTTGTTCAAGAAGGGGAGTAGGGATAACCCTAGTAACTATAGGCCGGTGAGTCTCACTTCTGTTGTGGGCAAAGTCTTAGAGAGAATTGTAAGGGATAGGATTTATGAACATCTGGATAGGAATAATGTGATCAAGGATAGTCAGCATGGTTTTGTGAAGGGGAGGTCATGCCTCACAAACCTTATTGAATTCTTTGAGAAGGTGACTAAGGAGGTGGACGAGGGTAAAGCGGTAGATGTGGTGTATATGGATTTTAGTAAGGCGTTTGATAAGGTTCCCCATGGTAGGCTACTGCAAAAAATATGGAAGTATGGCATTGAGGGTGAGTTGGAGGTTTGGATTAGGAATTGGCAGGCTGGAAGAAGACAGAGGGTAGTAGTTAATGGTAAAGATTCATCTTGGAGTGCAGTTACTAGCGGTGTTCCGCAAGGATCTGTTTTGGGACCATTGCTGTTTGTCATTTTTATAAATGACCTGGAGGAGGGGCTAGAAGGTTGGGTGAGCAAGTTTGCAGATGATATGAAAGTCGGTGGAGTTGTTGGCAGTGAGGAAGGATGTAGCAGGTTACAGCAGGATATAGATAAGCTGCAGAGCTGGGCAGAAAGGTGGCAAATGGATTTCAATGTAGTTAAGTGTGAAGTGATTCACTTTGGTAAGAGTAACAAGAAGATGGGGTACTGGGCTAATGGTCGGATACTTGGTAGTGTGGATGAGCAGAGGGATCTTGGTGTCCATGTATACAGATCTCTGAAAGTTGCCACCCAGATAAATAGTGCTGTGAAGAAGGCATATGGCGTACTGGCTTTTATTGGTAGAGGAATTAAGTTCCGGAGTCCTGAGGTCATGTTGCAGTTGTATAAGACTCTGGCGCGGCCGCATCTGGAGTATTGTGTGCAGTTTTGGTCGCCATACTATAGGAAGGATGTGGAGGCACTGGAACGGGCGCAGAGGAGGTTTACCAGGATGTTGCCTAGTTTGTTAGGAAGATCGTATGAGGAAAGGCTGAGGCACTTGGGGCTGTTTTCATTGGAGAAAAGAAGGTTTAGGAGTGACTTGATAGAGGTGTCCAAGATGATTAGGGGTTTAGATAGGGTTGACCATGAGAACCTTTTTCCACGTATGGAGTCAGCTATTACGAGGGGGCATAGCTTTAAATTAAGGGGTGGTAGGTATAGGACAGATGTTAGGGGTAGATTCTTTACTCAGCGAGTCGTGAGTTCATGGAATGCCCTGCCAGTAGCAGTGGTGGACTCTCCCTCTTTATGGGCATTTAAACGGGCATTGGATAGGCATATGGAGGATAGTGGGCTAGTGTAGGTTAGGTGGGCTTGGATCGGCGCAACATCGAGGGCCAAAGGGCCTGTACTGCGCTGTATTTTTCTATGTTCTATGTTCTATGGTTAATCATGCAACCTCAGTATCCCATTCCTGCGTTCTCTCCAAACCCCTTGATCCCTTTAGCCTCAAGTGCCATGTCTAGCTCCCTCTTGAATGTATCTAATGAACTGGCCCCAACAGCTTCCTGTGGGCGTGTCATGGAAATTAAATTGACTCGACTCAACTATAAGCAAGAGCAAAGAAAAAGAACTTCATTATTTTTTAACCTCTGCATGCAGAGGGACCAATACACTTGGCAAAAATACCTTGTGTAAGGGCGCTTGAGTATAATTCAGATACCCTTCTTATACCATTCTTATCACACTATCAAGGACAAAGACTGGGAAGACTTGAGTTGTTATTTTTTTTCATTCCCTTGTTGTGGACATACTGTTCTTATGTGTTCCTTTGGCTTGAATGTTTACAAAGTTCAAATAAAGGGAAGCTGTCTCCCCAACTTGTTTGCCAAGTTCGGCACAGTATTAAATTTAGAAAAGCATTTCAGATTTCACAGTAAATGTTAAATTTGTTAATTTTCCACTACAGGGAAAGAATTCCACAACTCTCTGAGTGAAGAAATTCTTCCTCATCTCAGTCCTGAATGGCTTCCTCCTTATTCTTAGACTGACATGTACACATGTAGGCAACTATGATTACAATGGGAAAAAAAGTGAGATTTTAAAAAGGACTGTCAGTGTTGAGAAAAAAAAGTCTGATTTTCTACCAAAGGTTTTAACGAGATGAGAATCTGATTATCGAGTGGTGAGAGGGCACTTTGCATGAAATAGCTTCTCATTGTTACCAATTCTCCCCTCATTTATCTGCAATCTCACGAGAAACGAGATGGTGACAACTCCCGACGTGATAGGGTCAGACTGGGTATTTGGTGGCTTCAGCCTGTATCCCGTTCCTCATCCTGGCCAGCATTCCTCAATATTTCCAGTCACATTCCGTGGGCAACAAATGCCTGCAACCTTCATCCACAAATGTTGGCATTGGACATGTACCAGTGCCACTTTCAGCATGGCTTAGCTCTGGTTTATTTACAATTGGAGTCACAATGTCAATACCACACAGCAGAGCGCACCAACTGCTTTCATTGCAGTCCTGCTAATGGCTCTTTGCATGCAGGGACAGGACTTCATTTCACGTATCGAAACAGGGTGCATCGTCAGGCTCTTAGCATGTTCACTTACCGGTGCTTACTCGGATGCTCACAACATGTTTGCATTGCTTCCCTTTTTGCGCAGGAACTTGAATACAATCATTCGACTACTTGGGGTGGTCAAGGTCAGGTCTGCAGAGGAGAAGGTGGGGCACAGTCATTTCTGCAGCTCCGGTAAGACCAGTCCAGGGCTCGGCAGTAAGTCAGCTGGGGAGTTGCACAGAGATAATTCAGGATTCTGATCACTCACCATCGAAGGCAATCACCCCTGACCCCAATTCAGGGGTAAGCCACAGTCAGTCTCAGGGGTCTGTTCAGTGAGTGGTTTATCAGGGACCACTGCTCTGATGAGCCAATATGCTGGGATAGTATGCTAGGTTGCAGAAAAGTAAGAATTGTGACAAAGGTAGTTCATGTAAAGGTGGGAGATGATAGTACATTAGAGGACACAAGTTATTTGTTGGAATCCTCCATGCTGCCCCCTGTCAAGGACTGTTATCATTCATATGTGAATGCTGACTGGTGAAACTGATTTCACCAGTTTCCTCATTTCCCCTCCCCCCGCCTTATCCCAGTTCCAACCTTCCAGCTCAGCACCATACCCATGACCTGTCCCACCTGTCAATCTTCCTTCCCACATACCTGCACCACCTTGCCCTCCGACCAATCACTTTTAACCCCCACCTCCATCCACCTATAGCACTCACAGCAAACTGCCCCCAGCCACACCCCCCTCCCATTTATCTCTGCACCTCCGAGGCTCCCAGCCTCATTCCCGATGAAGGGCTTTTGCCCGAAACGTTAATTCTCCTGCTCCTCGGATGCTGCCTGACCTGCTGTACTTTTCCAGCATCACACTCTTGACTCTACTCTCCAGCATCTACAGTCCTCACTTTCATCTGTCCTACTCTTGGTGTCTCTCAAGCTGATAGCTGTGCTAAATTTTTATCCAACTGACTCCTTCCAAAGATCTGTGCGGGATCTCTCAGTCTTCAATCCATAAATGGATCCAAATCATTATCAATGCAATTTGTGCCAGATCACATCACTTTGTCACATTTCCCTGTGATGAGAGAAAGTGAGGATTGTAGATGCTGGAGATCAGAGTCAAAAAGTGTGGCGCTGGAAAAGCACAGCAGGTCAGGCAGCATCCGAGGAGCTCAAAACATTGACTGTCCTGCTCTTCAATACAGCCTGGTCTGCTGTGCTTTTCCAGCACCATACTTTCCCTGTGATGAGGTCAGTGCTGCAGCTCGGGCAGTTGGCTTTATCGATGTAGCTTCCCCTAGACGCACAACGCAAATTTTACACATGATGGATTGAGAGCACCATATCATAATGAAGTAGATTTCACCAATAGAAAAAGCTTCCATTCGGTAAATGTATAGGACATCTGTGATCATGAGTACCACATCTTAGAAGTCTGCACCAAATACCTTGCAAGCCGACATCCTTGACATCTCTGCAGTTGTATTTCAAGGACCGGAAGCTTTCCAAAGATGGTTTCTGGGAAACAAAGGTCACCCTCTCTGCAACACCACGAATGAGTTAAGATTAGTGCGGTGCTGGAGAAGCACAGCAGGTCAGGCAGCATCCGAGGAGCAGGGAAATCGATGTCTCAGGCAAAAGCCCTTCATCAGGAATCAGGCTTTCGCCAGAAACGGCAATTGTTCCAGCTCCTCGAATGCTATCTGACCTGCCGTGCTTTTCCAGCACCACTTCAATCTTGACTCTAATCTCCAGCATCTGCAGTACAATTCCGCCTAACACCATTAATGACTCCATTACACAATCCCCCTGATTGAGGCCAAGGGTAGATACAAAGCTGTTCATTCTTCTAGCATGATCATATGACAGCAGACTTCATGCCTCCAGGGATGATTTATCTGATGCAATACTTTTTACCATATCTTAGTACATGAGACAATAATAAGTCAAATCAAATCCTCAAGATGAGATTTCGAAGGCTGGAACAGACTGGATTTTGGGGGAAGTCTGCAGTACAGTCCAGACTCTATCACCACAAATTATGTTTGCGGCTGGCAATGTCTGACCAGGTATACAGCTAGGCTTTAAATATGGCAGTCATGGCACAAATCCCAGTAGGTTTCAATGATGATGAGTGCTTCTAGTGAGTGAGTGTAGGTTAGTGCGAGAGCAGCTCTGTCGAGGTGTGGTGCATACTTAATGGGGTGAACAGCGGAGAATTGTGCTAAACAACACACTGGAGCTCAATGAGAGAAGCTCTCCAACAAACTACCCAAAATTGACACTTAGATTGATATTTTATAAACTTCAACTGAATACCTGTCATGAATCTTGCGTAAAATCACTGAAAAATGTGAATCCCTATGGTTATGGATAAATGAACAGTCCCTAAAAAGGACCTGAACCATGTATTAAAATCAAAGCTGAGTTCATACCAAAAGAGTTTTGGAATGAGGGATGGAAATAAGTATTTTCTGAAAATAAATGTGCAGCAATCAATCAGAATTTCCTTTTTAAATGTTAATGGATTTTAAACTTTTAGTCTTGAGCACTCTGAAGGGAAAGCTACTGCCTGCATCCCACACAGTACCTCCTTTGTTTTATGTACAAGTCAATGCGCTGAGATGCGATTGATGACTGGTTTCATCTCGCTGACATGCATCAACCAGATAGGAGCGGGAAGGTAGAATAAATGGATATGTGTATGTGCAGTAACATTGATCAAGAGAAAATCACTTGGTAATTAGAGTGGGCTGAATATCTAGTTTAATGCCCAATGGGGAGAAAAAGACATGTCAAGGTTCTTTTCACTGATGGCTATCACAGGGCACTCTTTAATTGCAAAGAACCTGATTGTGTTACTGTGCTGAATTATGTTTTATGTTACAGCTAACACTTCTAGATATGCCTGTGGTTGTAATTTTTTTCACTTAATATTAAATGGTCCTGTAATGGATGTCATCTAGGATATACTTTGCAAAATTACAGTTGGTTCTACTATAACGCATGTTTCTTCAATGTGAATTGGCTTTAACACAATTGAAGAATTTACACTGTTATTTGTAGAACATGAACTTTCTGTACTAACTATAATATGATTCCAGCCACATTGGTTTAAATTGTGCAACTATTGTGCGACTTCTATTTCATGCAAGTTCGCATGAAAACTGAACTATCCTGTTATATCAGAACTGATTGTACTTAGAAAAGAAATCAGATTAATGGATAATGGCATTTTGTATAACAATCGTAAAATTTCCAGGCTCTGGAGATTCAGTGAGAGTGACTTTTTTTGAGAGTCGACCTGAAGATGTGAACTTTCTCCTTTGTGTGAACCATCTACCAGGAGGTGGAGGGACCACTTCAGTAGCAAGTAAGCGAGACTAAATGCAGGACCATGCTCCTCAGCTACAGGAAATGGCGATGGGAAGGTCTGGGCCACTGGAACATCCAATGGGGAAGCTTCTCGGAGTCTTTTGTGTAGTTCCTCCATGTTGCGGTGTCTGCTGGCACCACTCCTGCCTCTCTGAAAAGGAAGAGCATCTGAAGTGAGATTGCAGTTCTCTTATCACTTTGCCATTCACACTTACAGCCAGCAGGCAGATGTGCGTGCATGTCCTCTGATTGGGCAGTCAGCAATCTCTTCATGGAGACAGCCAGAGGCACAAATGCTAGAGTTAGCAATCTACTAACAGCATTGGACAAGTCCCTCACCCTTTTATCCAGTTTAACTGCAGCCTCTGACAAATTCAGCCGCTGCTCCCGTGCCTGGTTGTACTTTGGCCAAACCATTAATGACCCAGGCCCATCTCTTGCTTAGGGCTGACTAGATACCTGTCTCTGTCATTCCTCGAAGTGCCAGAGACCTGGAGTGCTTTCTACTTGACTAGCTGCAGAGATGTACCAGTGAAATGATTACTCGAGTGTGTGTCGCTATCTAACCTCGATAGAGTCCCCACTGAGGTGAAAATCTTGGGTGGGAGGGTGCTGGAGCATCCTTTGAGAGTTAATGGCATCCTCCTCAGAGGTGGAGGTGGAACAGAGGGTCTGTGGCACTGACCAAGTTTTGCCTGACCTTTGCTAGAGTCACTTAGTACCTGCATTACTGAGATAAAAGCTTGGACTAGTTAAAGATGAACCAGCCTTGGTGGAAATAAGAGATGAGCAAATCACAATGCCCACTGCAGTCTTTCCATTGGCACATGCACCAGCGTGAGTTGTAGTTAATGAGCATTGGTGAGAGGTGAGCGCAGTGCAGAGCTAGCATGAGTGCGAGGTAGCAGAGAGTATACAGACTATTATTCACCTTCTTCCTGCACTGTTGTGTACTGTGTTTGTTCTAGGCCACAGCACTGACTCAGACCACCAATTCAGTGCAGGCTGGCTGAGTCTGTCCCTTTTGACATTCTGCACCATCGTTGTCTTCCCATCCTCAAGCATCTCCAGGTATGTATCAGTGAAGCGAGGGACCAGCTTCCCTTTCTGAGCCTTTACCTTTGCGATACAGGTTGAGCATTGTGGGAGGCTGGCTTGCAGCATCTGAAATGATCTTCAGCTGGATCTAAATATGTTCCCAACAGTACAAACAGTCCAAAGGTCCCAGCAATCCATCCCCTACTGTGTAAGGGAGGCAGGCTGCGTAAATAATTCAGTTAAAAGGAAAGGATTTTGTGGGAAAAGAAGCTCTTGTCCATGGTGGAGTGGAGCCAAGAATCTCACCTGATTCAATATGGAAAACAGGAAAGGTTCAGTGCAATATATTTCTCAACAAAGATGAACTTTCACCATCAACTATTGGCAGGAACAGGATACTGATTGTGGATGATCAGCCTTGATCATAATAGGTGGTGCTGGCTTGAAGGGCCGAATAGCCTACTCCTGCACCCATTGTCTATTGTCTATAACTGAATCAAAGACAATATATTTTGGGTAATGAATTTACGGCAATATTTTTCCTTTGATGTCGGTACAAATCAAGGTCCTTTTTAGCACTGCTCGTTATTTGTACAAAAATCTGTTTGTGCCTTTATGAATTCACTATAAATCTACGTGCAATGTCATTTGAAAGAAGGCAGAGCATAAATGGCCAATTCGCTCAGAATGACGAGATACTTCAGCTGTAAGACATTGCCCAAGCATCCTGAAAACGATTTGCAATCACAATAATAAGCTGATCTCGGAAAGACATTCTCCAGGAATAAGCAAACAATTGAGTGGTCGAAGAGATTTTGAAATAAATGATGCATTGTCATTATCAGGCTGCATTTCAGCCCTTTAAAAATACAGGGGGACCTTGATTATCCGAATGTCAATTATCCGAATATCGGATTATCCGAAGGAGATCTCGAGGTCCCGATAGAAACATTACATCAAAGAGGTGTTTCCAACACTGACTGCATCTTTTGTTTATAATGATTAAAAACACCGCACTAAGGGATGGGGGTGGGGGAGGGGTGATGGGAGCTGGGGAGTGGTGGTGGGCTGCTGCCTCGTCTCCTGAACGGGGAGTGGACTTAACTGAAAACCCCGAGGAAAGGCATTGAATCAATTAACCGAATAATCAATTATCTGAACGAAATTGTGCCCGCCCATCTCATTCAGATAATCGAGGTTCCTCTGTATTCAGAATATATTAGGGGACATTTAGGTTTCCAGTATCGGAAGCTTAAATAGATGGCCGTGATTTGTTTGATCTGCAATTCACACTATTTGTCGATAAAAACCCAAATAGATTGTTTTGTAGGGAATTTTCACTGATTGTTTCATTTGCTTACTACAGGTCATTCTGCAATAACGCATGTTTTGTCAATGCAGGTTCGCTGTAACACTAATTGGTGATGCTGTTTCTAAAGTGTGAACTTTTAAAATGTGTGTTGGCTGTAACGTGATTGCATCGCCAACACTTTAAGCGCTGTTTCTTAAGTGCTATTTTTCTATAATGTGGGGTTGCAAACATCACATTATAGGAGAATTGACTATATTAAACATGGACACATAATCATTGACAAATTCACAGATTATACTTTTAAAAAATGTTTGCGCATTAAAAAATATGGTATTTGATTTTCCAGGGTAGCACTCTCACTGTCCAGCTTCAAGCCTTACTCTGAGTCTTGTGCACAAAAGTCAAAGCCGAGATTCTCTGATGTAGGGAGCATGCATTATCCAAGTGCTGGACGATGAAAGGACTTCAGTCTAAGGCATTCTCTTATTTGAATAGATGTAAAAGATTCCATGGCAATAAAAATAAAATGCAGGAGGAGTTAATTTGGTTGTCCTGGACAATATTTGTTCCTCAGTCAAAAGCAGATTATGTGATCACTATTACCATATTGTTTGTGAGAGTTTACAGAGCACAGGGCAGCTAACATGTTTAGCACATTTCAATATGTGCTTTGGGCATCTAATTGTCATAAACAGTGCTACAGGTGGCTCAGTGGTTAGCACTGCTGCCTCACTGCACCAGGATCCCCTGTTCAATTCCAGCCTCGAGTGACTGTCTGTGTGGTGTTTGCACATTCCCCCTCTGTATCTGCATGGGTTTGCTCCGGTTTCTCCCACAGTACAAAAATGTGCAGGTAAGGCGAATTTGCCATGCTAAATTGTCCATAGTGTTAGGCGAATTAGTCAGAGGGAAATGGGTCTGGGATGGGTTGCTCTTTGAAGGGTGGGTATGGACTGGTTGGGCCGAAGGGCCACTGTAGGGAATCTAATAAATGCAAGTCTGTCTTTTACCTTTCTAGCCTACTTCAATTGTCAGTTGCCTTCTTTATTTTGAAGTCACAGGAGTAAGTGGGAAAGAATTACATAGTTTATCAGGAAGCAACAATAAAGCAATCATATCCTTGACTTTTATAAGCCTGTGGTTTGTGAAGTGGACAAACGATTGGGTTCCTGCAAACAACTGAATATGGTCAGGATACTGTGGGATCATCTTGACTTTAAATGATAAACCCAGTTCTTAATTTTTGTTTCAGTTGCTGTCAGCGGAAGTAAAATTTGGAAGGATGTTTAATGCATGGTCCTGTTAATAACATGTATTTTACAGCACTACCCGAAGTCAAAATGATTTTTAGTGATTTCAATAGTGAGGTTGTTGGATGTCCAACCAAAAATTCATAAAAATATTTGGTACAGTCGTATTAACAGAGCAGGGAGGAAAAGATGTTTCAACAGAAGTTCATTTTAAAGTAAGAGGTCATAGGCTTTATAGAATGGTTTTTGTAGGACAATCACGTCTTAAAATGGAAAAACATCTCAAATAGTTTCACAAAGGTGGAGAATTAGTCTAAAATGGATATCAGACGTCCTCAGCCCACTGGTCTCGGATGCTGCCTGGCCTGCTGTGCTTTTCTAGCACCACACTCGCGACTAAGTTTAATGAGATCTGAGGCCTAATTTTCATAAGGCTTCAAGCTTTGTTCCTGCTTGAGAATTATTCCCTGTGTTCAGGTTACACTGGTGGTCAGCACTGTGCAATTTCCTCCTTGGAGATGACGGTTTACAAATAAGGTGACAAATAAGAACAACCAAACAATAAAGAAGTTAGCAACCTAACGTATTACTATTATTGCAAAATAAGCTTTTCAGGCTTCATCTGCTTGATGGAAAGTTGCAACATTTTGTGCAAAATTGAATCTACATCTCTGGTTGGTATTTCACACAATTGCATGCCTCAAGACTGTCAAGGCACTGAAATAGAGGAGAAGGCTATCTTGAATCATCTAAGATCAGTGCATTGTCTAGATTCTCATTTCAGAGTACCAATATAACCTGAATGTGAGACATGGCAAAAACCAGAGTCAACGGTTGTGCTTTTAACTGACAAGACAAACGTTTGTTTGGATATTTGGTGACAGCTCAAGTATGTGTTTGACAGAAATGGTTTGTGGAGCTTCTCATTTGACCTCTCCTAAAATGGATGACTCTTCACCCACCCTATCTTTTCTAACCTTGCTATGAATGATTGGCAATAATCTACTAGAGTTCGAGCTCACCAAAATCTCTATCTGGTAAAATTCAATGTCTAACATTATCATAGTCAGACGTAAGTGAAGAGATCCAATAATTCATGTTTAGTTATTTTTATGACACAGAAAAAAAAGTTTTTTTTGCTGCAAAACTGGAAACTATAGAGGAGAATGTAAAGAGAACTGAAGGCCAGCTCTGGGGACTGTCTGTCATTCCAGGTGGATTGCCTGATCAAGTTCAGCTTCCAGGCCACACATTTTTATGCAATCTGTCCAGACTTGCAAATGTACAACTCAGTAAAAGTATCGAGATAATAATGAAAAAACAATTATGAAAATATTATTTTTCAGTTTTTAAAAAGTGCACTTTGTTTATCATTTGCAAGATTTTCATATTAGGCTCTTGCCTTACATGAATGAAAACGACTGAGATGTTTTCAAGCACATCAATCTATTAGGCAGAAGCTTTGATTGTGTAAAAGCAGCAGCATGATAATTAGAGCGATTTAGATTTAATTTATGATGTTGTGCTCTGTGTTCTTAGACAAAGTACATCATTTACTTTTTCTTCTGGCATTTCATTTGATGGGGAAGTGCCGATTTCCCCATGACCACAAACATCAAAATGATAAAGTATTTATGTAAATATAATTAGTGTAAATACAATTAGAATTATTCATTCAGCTAAGTGCAAATGCTAGAAAGGTAGTCTTGTGGATGAATAATGAGGATGTTCTGGATAGGAAACATACAAAGATGCTTTCCTCTTACTTGGTTTTAGAGACAACAGATTTGTAAGTGCAGATTAGACAATAAAGTTGACATTCTACATTCAAACAGGTTTTTATACCTAGATTTTGTTTCTACTTACATCGGTGTTCTTAATGCAGGAAACTTGTCATTATAAAGAATAATCCATTATGATTCCCTTGAATAATAAAATTGTTTGGTTCTAGATGATATCTGATTAATGTGACTGTGCTGTCAAAGACTGAGTATTCAGAAAGGTAAAAACAAGGACTGCAGATGCTGGAAACCAGAGTCTAGATTAGTGTGGTGCTGGAAAAGCACAGCAGGTCAGGCAGCATCCAAGGACCAAGAACCTAAATGTCGATTTTCCTGCCCCTCGGATGCTGCCTGACCTGCTGTGCTTTTCCAGCACCACTCTAATCTAGACTCTGAGTACTCAGAAAGCCTGGCACCTTTTTCGAACAGGTCATACAGATAAATAATTTATTACGTCGGAGTTTTAAGGGGTAACGGAGTTTCTTAGTTTGATGAGATTCAAAAAAAACTTACAAAGAAGCTATTCATTAAACTAAAAATATCTACATGCAATCACTTATGAATTAAAAGCAAATTTACATGCTATAACGTAAAGGAGAACGCAATGTGGCATTGTTAAAATCAAGGCAAGTGTTACGTAATTTAAACAGTCAGTAACAATTCTAAACCATGCTCACTCCTTTTACAAACACAGAGCTGCCTAATATGACAATAATTGGTATTTCAAGAAGTTACTTCTCTGCCAACTGCAACTAAACCTTGACAAAAATGAACACAAGTATTATTGATCTGGTAATGACTTTGGGGTGATTAGTAAAACGTACACTAGTCCTTGCCAACCATGTTCCCAAACTGAACTAGTCCCACTTATCTGCATTTGGCCCATATTCCTCCAAACCTTTCCTGTTCATGTACTTACCCAAACGTTTTTAAAATGTTATAACTGTATCTGCACCCACCACTTCCTCTGGCAATTCATTCCACACACGAACGAATATCTATGCAAAAATGTTGCCCATTCATGTCCTTTTTAAAATTTTCACCTCTCACCTAAAAATATGCCCCCTCGTTTTGGATTTCCCCACCCTCATGAAAAAAACCTTTGCTATTCACCTTTTCTATGCCCCGCATGATTTTACAAACCTCTGTAAAGGTCACCCTACTATCGGAAGGATATTATTAAATTGCAGAAGGTTCAGTCAAGGGTTACCAAGATGTTGTCAGGAATGGAGGGTTTGAATTCAAAAAGTAGTCTGGACAGGCTGGGATTTTTCTCATTGGACTGTAGGAGGTTGAGAAGAGGTCTCATGTATGTCCTTTCCAGCCACAACATGAGCAAAACACGACTGTTGCCTTTCTCTTTTTTGTGATGATTGATCATAACCATGGATTAGTTAGCAGCATACTGAATGATCAAAAGATGCAATGTTTGACTTAATTTTATTTTAAAGAGAATGTATAAGAAAAACACAGGCTGCCAATTCTGAGCAATGTAATTTCCGACTGTATGGCTCTGGGTGGCTGAAAAGGCCTGTGCGAATTATCACCAGCATAGAGGGAGATCATTAAAGATCACGCTTGATGGGTATCAAATAAATTTTAAAGAAAAGAACTTCAAAGGGAGAGGTGCACTCCAAGCTGAACTGCTCGTGAAAGGGAAGTCTTCAGGGCATGGTGCTGCACATACAGAAAGCTTTGGTGTTGACTGTAAGTTTTTGGGGTGGTCCAGTTTGAATTTCATTCGGGCTGCAGCAGGAAGCAGAGAGGGTGCAGAGGAGGAGGAGAAGCTGCTCCAGAGAGAGGAGGAAGATGGGGAGAATGGATCTTAGCAGAAAGCCTTATAGAGCCAACATCTTCATTTCCACTGAACCAAATAATCATGCAGAAGGTGCGAGGAGAACTCTGTCACTTGTTGATCTGGTGCCCCTATAGTGGAGAAGGAGGCCATTTGGCCCATCGCTGACCCTCCAAAGAGCATCCCATCCTGTCCCCATAATCCCATATTTCGCATGACTAATACATCTGGCCTACACATCCCTGTACAGTATGGATAATTTGGCATGGCCATTTCACCTAACGTACATGCCTTTGGAGTGTGGGAGGAAACTGGAGCATCCAGTGGAAACCCCTGCAGACATGGGGGAAACATGCAAACACCATACAGACAGTCATGATGGTGGCTGTCAGCCTGAAGTTCTTCATATCAAGATCCTTCCAGGCTGGAACAGGCAACAGATGTATAATCTCCCCATTTCCCTGTCCATTTGTACTTCACTGAGGTGATGGATGTTCTTTGTATGAGTTGTGTTGTCTCTGAAGAAAGGGAAGTAAACAGCAAGTTAAAGCCTGAATAACCTTTCTCCCTATGGTGCCACAACTGTATGGATATGGTTTTATGGGCACAGTGTCTTATTGCTGAGATTTGCATTACTGTTGAGATCTGCCACAAATACAAGATCTTGCTTTCACTCAATGGGGAGGTAATATGTGACCACGCCCAGTATATCATATTTGTTAATGCCTACCCTGCTGACAGCAGTCACGGTGCTTTCATTCTGCATTCCTCTTCCCTTCCCTCAATTCTTCAGCCACCATGTCAAACCAGAGAGTACCTAATTGCCTTTCCCTTTAAACCTGGGTTTAATTGTTTAAATCTGACTCCATTTTGCAATGCAACAACATATGGCCATTTTGCATAATAATGAAAACTATCTTGCTGTTAGAAAGATTAAGAAATGTTCAGGTAGAACGTTTGGTGCTGAAGCAATGATTTCACTGCCTTGTGTGCTCTGGAAGAATCCTCCAGTAGCTGCCAGAATGGGTCACCTGTCTGCTACATCTTGCATTTACTATTGGAACCCTTACCACCAGGGTTATACTGAGCTCCTCAAGAGGGGGAACAGAAAAGACAGCTAGGCTATCCTTGAGCACTTCACTTGACACCAGTCCCTATGAACACAAACCCAAATTTACCTTCAACAAAAGTCCCCGAACCATCTCGGTGTGACAGAGCATCATCCCACCCTCCTGGCCACAGTACCGAAGTCAAACACTTCATTTGCAACTTCTCTTACAAGCCACGCACCGTCCAGACTCTGATATATATCATTGTTCCTTTTAGTGTCACTGGGTCAAAATCCTTATCTACTTATGGCACGTGA
The DNA here is from genome assembly GCF_047496795.1 of Chiloscyllium punctatum. NCBI lineage: Eukaryota > Metazoa > Chordata > Chondrichthyes > Orectolobiformes > Hemiscylliidae > Chiloscyllium > Chiloscyllium punctatum. The sequence goes on from NC_092739.1 coordinate 14,413,001, forward strand.
ACTGCAATGGTTTAAGGAGGAAGCTCACCATCGCCTACACAAGGGCAACTAGAGTTGGGCAATAAGTGCTGGTCCAGCCACATCCCATGAACGAATTACAAAAAAAAATTGTACTAACAAAACACTCAAGATTTCAAGTAAAATCCAACAGTTCGCTCATGTGCATTCCCTTGGTGCCTATCTGGCAGGTGGTTTTATCTGACATGGTGCTCCCATACCATGTTGCTGAAGTGGTTAGAGCATGTTGACTTACACTAGTAGTACAGATTGCAGCATGAACTTGAGTAGCTGTGGGTTTGGACTGCACACTTCTGCGTGGGCAGCAGAGGTCTGGGCTGCCTACCTGATAAGCAAAGGCAAGTGCATTGGTAATGTGACACCGAGATGAAAGCAGGTTTGTGTTCAACATGACCATGCCCAAACCTCTTCATGGGCAGCACCACTGCAATCCTGGTAGTCTGCTGGAGTACAGCTTGCTGGACTGCTGTGAGACCCTGCAATTCCCTTTGAATACTGGCATTCACAACGGTGATGACAACAGTCATAGCCTGCAGAAGGCTGAGAGTGCATCACCTTAATGAGCTTCCACTAAACCAATCAGATACTGGGTGGCATCTCCTTGTGCTACAAAAGAAGCTGAGACATTGGCCAAAAGACTGGCATCATGGTCATCCCCGTGTTCTCATTTTCATCTCAAAGACAAGGAATCCAAACTCTGTGGGATGCCCTGGGCCAAATTTCTTCCAGTTCCCTGCATAATCTGTGACAGGAACAGCGGGCTTTACAGCAAACCAGCCATTGCACCAAGCGTTCTGCTGTGCACATGCTCTTTCATTGCCTCACCTAATCAAAGTCCTCGTTTGATTCTTCTGTAGCACGACCCATGCGTGTTTCCTTGTAGCTGGTAGAGTGCCTGCACATTCTGAAGTGCATTTGTACCTATACCCTGCCTCTATGATCCTCTCTAAAGTATGTACAGAGCCAATATCTGAGCTGCTAACTGTAGATTCATTGTTGGTGTGCGTTCTCATCACACCCTGTCGCAGTTCTTGTTTGTTGAAGAGAAGGAAAGCACAACAATGGAGTTTTAGTGAGGGGAAAGAGGCAAAGTGGGGAGAGGTGCATTTGTACCATTTATGCGTCTTATGAAACTGAAAAAGTCTGAGGGATGAGGGGAAAATGGTTTGTGAGTTATGTGGTTACAAACCATCATCTCCACCTCTAGCCATGGTCATTTTGAGGTCTGCTCCAATGAGTGAGGGCAGACTGACAAACCAGCCTCCTATAATTTAGCTGGTGCTTATGGAATTGTGTTCCAAGACACTACATTAAACTTCATTGCAATTTGCTTGCATTCCCTTCTCAGTGCTTGACTGAAAGTTCTCCTATTCCCCTTTGGGAAGTGGACTTCTACCTTGTTCTCCATCTTCTTTTTCTTCTTGTTAAGGGTAGACAGCTTACAGCTCTGGACTGATAAGTGGTAAGTAACGTTCACACCACACAATGCCCTCTCCCATGTGAGAGTTTTACCAACCTGCCTTGACATTCAACAATGTTACCATTACTGAATTGAGAGTGTGGTTCTGGAAAAGCACAGCAGGTCAAGCAGAGTCGAGGAGTGACTCTGAGGAGAGTCGAGAGAGTGGTGCTGGAGAAGGTGCTCTGACCTCCAGCATCTGCAGTCCTCACTTTCTCTTACCATCATTGAATACCCACTGTCAACATCCTGGGGTTTTTGTTTTCCATAAACTAAACTGAACCAGCCATTTAAATACTATGACCAACGAATAGGTCCTGACTCTCCAAAGTATTTCCAACATCTGAGACAGCGCTGTGATGGAAATTCCCCACTTGACTGGATGAATACAACTCCAACAATACTCAAGTATCTCAATACTTTCCAGGCCCAAGTATCTTGTTTGATCAGCATGCCAACCACCACCTCAAACATTAGCAGCCTCCACTATAGTGACAGAAGTATGCAGCACCCACAAGATTTACTGCAGCCACTCAAAGATGTCCCTTTGATAGAATCTTACATTCTCTGATCTACAGGACGACACGAGCAACAGATTGGCAACCTGATCTGAAAGTTTCTATCCAAGCCACACAGCATCCTGGCTTAGAATCATATCACTCACCATTCTTTGACTGTCAAGGAGTCAAAAGCCTGGAACTCCCTCCTTAAGAGCCTCTGAGTTTGCAGACACTGTATGGTTTACAGCAGTTTAAGAGGCAGCTCATCAGCACTTGCCCAAAGGTAATTTATGGATGGCCAATAAAAGCTAGCCTGGTCAGCAATAGCTCAGATTAGATTCCCTACAGTATGGAAACAAGCCCTTCAGCCCAACAAGTCCACACCAACCCTCCAACGAGGAACCCACCCAGACCCAGTCCCCCAGCCTAGATTTAACCCCTAACTAATGCACCTAGAACTATGGGCAATTTAGCTTGGCCAATTCACCTAACCTGCACATCTTTGGACTGGGGGAGGAAACCAGAACACCCAGAGGAAACCCACACAGACAGTCACCCAAGGCTGGGATTGAACCTGGGTCTCCAGTACTGTGAGGCAGCAGTGCTAACCACTGAGCCACCATGCCACCTGATGAATGCATTTTTTTAAAAAACACGTCCAACTCAGATGGAGTTTAATTTAGATAAATGCGAGGTGCTGCATTTTGGGAAAGCAAGTCGTAGCAGGACTTATACACTTAATGGTAAGGTCCTAGGGAGTGTTGCTGAACAAAGAGACCTTGGAGTGCAGGTTCACAGCTTCTTGAAAGTGGAGTCGCAGGTGTATAGGATAGTGAGGAAGGCATTTGGTCAGAGTATTGAGTACAGGAGTTTGGGAGGACATGTTGCAGCTGTACAGGACGTTGGTTAGTCCACTTTTGGAATATTGTGTGCAATTCTGGTCTCCTTCCTATTGGAAGGATGTTGTGAAACTTGAAATGGTTCAGAAAAGATTTACAAGGATGTTGCCAGGGTTGGAGGATTTGAGCTACAGGGAGAGGCTGAACAGGCTGGGGCTGTTTTCCCTGGAGCATCGGAGGCTGAGGCATGACCTCATAGAGGTTTATAAAATCATGAGGGGCATAGATAGGGTAAATTGGCAAAGTCTTTTCCCTGGGGTCAGGGAGTCCAGAACTAGAGGGCATAGGTTTAGGGTGAGAGGGGAATGATATAAAAGAGACCAAAGGGGCAACATTTTCACACAGAGGGTGGTACATGTATGGAATAAGCTGCCAGAGGATGTGGTGGAGGCTCATACAATAAATTTAAAAGGCATCTGGATGGGTATATGAATAGGAAGGGTTTGGAGGGATATGTGTTAAGTGCTGGCAATTGGAATGAGATTAGATTGGGATATCTGGTCGGCATGGACGAGTGGGACCGAAGGGTCTATTTCCATGCTGTACATCTCTATGACTCTGTGACTATGACTCCTACCTTAGAACAAAGAAAGTGCAAGATTGATGAGTAATTTCAATGTAACACCTTTACCTTGAGAGCAGCAACTTCACTGATTGATCATTGGGGCGATGAGGTCAGTTGATCTATGAACTCCTTCATCTCCTGCATTATTGGAATTCCTGGGAAGTTTTTAGGAGGCACAGCTTGAAGTCAGGTTGTGGGCCAGGAGCATCAACTGGAGGGAAAGGATTGAGCACTTTTTTTCAAAATGAATCCTCTACAAAGCTCTTGATAATGCATTCTCCAGATTCTCCATCTCTGATCTGTGCCAGTAAATTGAATCTCAAATCTGGGGAGACCCAGGTCTTTCAGGGTTATGAATAAACAAATTACAGTCGTGAGCTACTTGCCAACTGGGTACATTTTGGTTCCATCAGGAGCTATACTGGAAACAGTGACAGACGACGTAAAAAGCAGAAAGAATCTTGACAAATGGCTTACCGGTCACTCAAACAACACCCAAGATTTTGTGCACTTTTGCTTTTCCCTCTCTCCATTCCAGCCCTTGTGTCTTTATGTTTTCAGGTACCCAAGATTTGCCACGTGGCCAGGTAAGGTGCATGAAGCTGATATCTTACAGAAAGAACTAGCTGCTGGAGAAGAGATAGAGATTCACACTGTACGGACCAGAGGGGGCAGGATCCCAAAGGTTGCAACCAGGGCTGCTGTTTTATTTCACAGCATATCATTTTGAATTCACATTGCCTGAAAAATAGTCAGAACTCTTCCTTCAAGTTTGTAATGATCTTTGTGTCGGAGGCAGAGTACTCGTGGATATTTGCGATTTTCCTTCCGTAGCTACCTGGATTACACCTCTTCCCACCCTATCTCTTGCAAAAATGCCATCCCGTATTCCCAATTTCTCCGTAGATTATAACCAGACATTTCAGCAAAATGTAAATGACAATTTTCATAAACATTGAGGAAAGGTTCAATGCTGAAAGTTTCACTCTGTGATTCGAGCACTGTAAGTAACATTTTACTACCAGAACGGAGTCTGCATTTCTCGGACTCCAGGGATTTGGCATCACTGGATTCTGTCCCCCTGGTCTCTCTGCAGCTTATTTGTGTCCAATGACTCATCACTTACAGATCCCACTTCTATCCTACTGTCTAGAGTAGATGCTGTACTCATACCTGACCTGATGACTTGGATATCGGATTTTTATTTTGGGAAGGGGTGAGGGAATATTGGGGCATGTGTGCTGGCCTTATTCGTCAAGGATATTTCATCTCTTCGACTTCTCGGTCATCGGTTCCAAACCTGATGCAGCCAAACAGAAACAGAGTGTTCAGAAACTGCGTGTCAGAAATGGAGGTTGAGCAACAGAGATTAGTAATAGAGTGTCAAAAAAATTGAATGAGAAACACAGCATCAGAAACAGATTTTAAATTTTGGGAACCCTCACAAAAAGTTTATATTATACCTTGTCGGTAAAAAGAAAATCACATTTAAGGACTTTGTGCATGCAGTTCTGCTTGCCAGTTTGTCTGTTTTGGGTTTGTGCACAGCTTTCACTGAGGGTTCAATGCAATGGCTTCTTCATAAGGTACAATGAATTTCTTGATGTTAAATAAACTAACTCCTGGAATTAATCGATCCCTGATAATCAGCTGATTATTAGATCATTGTCATTAACATGACACGATGAACAGCAGTTGAAAACATTATGATAGTAAGACCTATCATCACCTTTGAAACAAATGGCTGAGAATGTTAAAGTATGAGCAAAAGCTGCAATGTTCAATCTGCAGCGTTAGAGAGAGTCAAAACTACAGCTTGCTGGAAAGCCATCAAATCCCCTTTGAGAGATTAACCCACCTGAGAAAGGCAAATAATCAGAGTGCTTGCTGGATCGATTGTACGGAAAAGCAAGTCAAAAGGTATATTGTGGGAATATTCACAAAATACCTTTGTTTAAAATGAAACTCAGCAGATCTTCCACCTGAAGCAGAGTCACAGAGTCACAGAGTCATAGAGAGATACAGCACAGAAACAGACCCTTCGCTCCAACCCGTCCATGCTGACCAGATATCCCAACCCAATCTAGTCCCACCTGCCAGGACCCGGCCCATATCCCTCCAAACCCTTCCTATTCATATACCCTCCAGATGCCTTTTAAATGCTGTTATTGTGCTAGCCTCCACCACTTCCTTTGGCAGCTCATTCCATACACACACCACCCTCTGTGTAAAAAATTTGCCCCTTCTGTATTTTTCCCCTCTCTCCCTAAATCTATGCTCTCTAGTTCTGAACTCGCCCACCCCAGGTAAGAGACTTTGTCTATTTATCCTATCCATGCCCTCATGATCATATAAACCTCTATAAGGTCACCCCTCAGTCACCGATGCTCCAGGGAAAACAGCCTATTTATCCTCTCCCTATAGCTCAAATCCTCCGACCCTGGCAACATCCTTATAAATCTTTTGTGAACACTTTCAATTTTCACAACATCTTTCCGATAGGATGGAGACTAGAATGATGCACAATTTTTCAATTCTGGCCTAACCAATGTCCTGTACAGCCACAACATGACCTCCCAACTCCTGTACGCATACTCTGACCAATAAAGGAAAGCATACCAAACGCCTTCTTCACTATCCTATCTACCTGCGACTCCACTTTCAAGGAGCTATGAACCTGCACTCCAAGGTCTCTTTGTTCAGCAATACTCCCCAGGACCTTACCATTAAGTGTATAAATCCTGCTCTGATTTGCTTTTCCAAAATGCAGCGCCTCACATTTATCTGAATTAAACTCCATCTGCCACTCTTCAGCCCATTGGCCCATCTGATCAAGATCCCGTTACTCTGAGGTAACCTTCTTCGCTGTCCACTACACTTCCAATTTTGGTGTCATCTGCAAACTTACTAACTGTACCTCTTATGCTCACATCCAAATCATTTATATAAATGACAAAAAGTAGAGGGCCCACCACCGAACCTTGTGGCACTCCACTGGTCACAGGCCTCCAGTCTGAAAAACTACCCTCCACCACCACCCTCTGTCTTCTATCTTTCAGATAGTTCTGTATCCAAATGGATAGTTCTCCCTGTATTCCAGGTGATCTAACCTTGCGAACCAGTCTACTATGAGGAACCTTGTTGAACATCTTACTGAATTCCATATAGATCATGTCCACCGCTCTGCCCTCTTCAATCCTCTTTATTATTTCTTCAAAAAACTCAATCAAGTTTGTGAGACATGATGTCCCACTCACAAAGCCATGATGACTATCCGTTTTCAGTCTTTGCCTTTCCAAATACATGTACATCCTGTCCCTCGGGATTCCTTCCAATAACTTGCCCACCACCGAGGTCAGGCTCACCGGTCTATAGTTCCCTGGTTTGTCTTTACCACCCTTCTTAAACAGTGGTCCCACGTTTGCCAACCTCTGTCTTCTGGCACCTCTCCTGTGATTATCAATGATACAAATATCTCAGTGAGAGGCCCAGCAATCACTTCCCTAGCTTCCCACAGAGTTCTAGTGTACACCTGATCAGATTCTAGGGATTTATGCATTTCACGATATCCAGTTTCCCACATTCTATATCTTCCATGTCCTTCTCCACAGTTAACACTCATGCAAAATACTCATTTAGCACCTCCCCCTTCTCCTGCAGTTCCACACAAAGGCTGCCTTGCTAATCTTTGAGGGGCCCTATTCTATCCCTAGTTACCATCCTATATTATTATATTTATAAAATCCCTTTGGATTTGCCTTAACCGTATTTGCCAAAAATATCTCATGTCCTCTTTCTGTCCTCCTGATTTCCCTCTTAAGTATACACCTACTGCCTTTATATTCTTCTAAGGATTCACTCAATCTCTGCTGTCTATACCGAATATATGTTTTCTTCTTTTTCTTTCAAAATGTTTAAATAGCATTCAGAGCTGTGCTGTATATAGTCAGCGGTCTGATGCAGAAAAACAATCCATTAAGATTGCTTTGAAATTGATAATGAAGGTATGCAGAGATCTAATGGTGGCTCGGTGGTTAGCACTGCTGCCTCACAGCACCAGGGACCCGGGTTCGATTCCAGCCTCGGGCGACTGTCTGTGTGGAGTTTGCACGTTCTCCCTGTGTCTGCGTGGGTTTGCTCCAGTTTCCTCCCACAATCCAAAGATGTGCAGGTCAGATGAATTGGCCATGCTAAATTGCCCACAGTGTTAGGTGCATTAGTCAGAGGGAAATGGGTCTGGGTGGGTTACTCTTCGGAGGTTCGGTGTGGACTTGTTGGACCGAAGGGCCTGTTTCCACACTGTAGGTAATCTATTCTAATGAATTAGGATTATGAGGCAAAAGATATGGACCACATTAGAAGATCATTTCAGAGTCAAGCTAAACTTCCATTTTCATCAATCAGAATTTATATCACCGGGACAGAAATCAATAAAATCTACAGGCCACTGTGTGAGCAGATGCAGAGAACAGGGCTCACTACATTATTTTCCAGCTGGGGAACAAGTGATAGAATTGCTGAGTTGACAATTATGGTCTTCCCAATAGAAGCTTTCCAAAAGGATTTATTCAACAAATCAAAGACTTACAGCATCAAAGAGTCACTAAAGGATGTGCATAAGCGTGTGTAGCCCCTCACAGTGTGATAAAGCATACAGGTTCTAAATACAAACCTAATAGTTGACATAATCAGTAGAACATATAAACATAGCATAACATGCAGAAGGTGTGACCCTCTGCACATACTAAGAAGAGACTAAGCTTTCATTTAATTTCTTAAGGCATGTTACACAGGAGTTCATCAAGCAGGAGGCTGGAAGAGCACAGCAAACCAGGCAGCATCAACAGATGGAGAAGTCAATGTTTCGGGTAGAAACCTTCTTCAATCCTAAAGAAAGGTTATACCTGAAATGTTGACTTCTCCATCTTCCTAAGGCTGCCTGGCCTGCTGTGTTCTTCCAGCCTCCTGCCTGTCTCCTTTGGAATCCAGTATCTGCAGTTTGTTTGCATCAGCACAGAGATTCATTGGCAAAGGTGGAGAACTAAACCCAATACTGATGCAGCGAAAAAAGGCTGTGTGTGGATCCAAACAGACCACAAGAATATCTTCAAACTTCAATAAAGATCTTTGGTATCCCACCAGATATTTATATATATCTCATCAGAACCTGATGAAGTAGTGATGAGACAATAAATGATGATTACACATTTTGTGCTGTTAATCCCATGGAAAATATTGATGTCTTCACACCATCTAATACATTTACAAAATATAAATTTACCTGATGTTGGAAAATTGGTGATTATTCATTATCGGGTCACACCTTCTGCATGTTATGCTATGGATCTGGGTGGGTTGCGCTTCAGCGGGTCGGTGTGGACTTGTTGGGCCAAAGGGCCTGTTTCCACACTGCAAGTAATCTAATCAATTGGCACAAGTTGACATGGGCCATACGCTAATATAATATAGTGGTGAATTCCAAAATTATTGCTCACAGACATGGCAAAACCTATGAACGGAAACTTGCAAATGTCAACTTGCAGCATGCAACAATTCACCATTCCCATGGACAAGATCTATAGTATCAGACAGCAAATACAATCAATCCATATGAGCATCATACGTGAACACTACTGAACATGTAATGCCAAGTATACCAGCATGCCGTGATCTTGCACTAGTCACAATCAATGACAGAACTGACGCTGCTGCAGATTTTTTAAGAAACAAGAATATGAAGGAAGAATTAAATCCTTTGCTTCCTCCTGAATTCACGAAGCTAAAATCTCAGCTCTTTGCTGTGAAGGGAAAACGGAAAGTTCAGGAACAAAAAGCTGAATTACCAGCTCGTGATAGATCCAGACTTGAGAATATCATCTCTGAGATGATGAAGACTTCAGGGAACACTTTTGCTCAGCTCTCAAAAATGAACAAAGAGCGAAGAGAGAAAGAAAGGAAGTGACAATAGACAATAGGCAACAATGCAGGAGTAGGCCATTCTGCCCTTCGAGCCTGCACCGCCATTCAATATGATCATGGCTGATCATCCTTAATCAGTATCCTGTTCCTGCCTAATCTCCATAACCCTTGATTCCACTATCCTTGAGAGCTCTATCCAACTCTTTCTTAAATGAATCCAGAGACTGGGCCTCCACTGCCCTCTGGGGCAGAGCATTCCACACAGCCACCACTCTCTGCATGAAGAAGTTTCCCCTCATCTCTGTCCTAAATGGTCTACCCCGTATTTTTAAGCTGTGTCCTCTGGTTCGGCACTCGACCATCAGCAGGAACATGTTTCCTGCCTCCAGAGTGTCCAATCCTTTAATAATCTGATATATCTCAATCAGATCCCCTCTCAGTCTTCTAAACTCAAAGGTATACAAGCCCAGTCGCTTCAGTCTTTCAGTGTAAGGTAATCCCGCCATTCCAGGAATTGACCTCGTGAACCTACGCTGCATTCCCTCAATAGCCAGAATGTCTTTCCTCAAATTTGGAGACCAGAACTGCACACAGTACTCCAGGTGTGGTCTCACCAGGGCCCTGTACAGCTGCAGAAGAACTTCTTTGCTTCTATACCCAGTCCCTCTTGTTATGAAGGCCAGCATGCTATTAGCCTACTTCACTACCTGCTGTACCTGCATGCTTACCTTCATTGACTGGTGTACAAGAACAGCCAGATGTCTCTGTACTGCCCCTTTACCTAAATTGATTCCATTGAGGTAGTAATCTGCCTTCCTGTTCTTGCCACCAAAGTGGATAACCAGACATTTATCCACATTAAACTGCATCTGCCATGCATCTGCCCACTCACCTAACTTGTCCAGGTCACCCTGTAATCTCCTAACATCCTCATCACATTTCACCCTACCACCCAGCTTTGTATCATCAGCAAATTTGCTAATGTTATTGCTGATACCATCTTCTATATCATTAACATATATTGTAAAAAGCTGCGGTCCCAGCACGGATCCCTGTGGTACCCCACTGGTCACTACCTGCCATTCCGAAATGGAGCCGTTTATCACTGCCCTTTGTTTCCTATCAGCCAACCAATTTTCAATCCAATCTAGTACTTTGCCCCCAATACCATGCGCCCTAACTTTACTCACTAACCTCCTATGTGGGACTTTATCAAAAGCTTTCTGAAAGTCCAGGTACACTACATCTACTGGATCTCCCTTGTCCATCTTCAGAGTTACATCCTCAATAAATTCCAGAAGATTAGTCAAGCATGATTTCCCCTTCATAAATCCATGCTGATTCTGACCTACCTAGTTACTACTATCCAGATGTGTCGTAATTTCATCCTTTATAATAGACTCCAGCATCTTTCCTACCACTGTGGTCAGACTAACTGGTCTATAATTTCCTGCTTTCTCTCTCCCACCTTTCCTAAAAAGTGGTATAACATTAGCCACCCTCCAATCCGCAAGAACTGATCCCGAATCTATCGAACTCTGGAAAATAATCACCAACGCATCCATGATTTCTTGAGCCACCTCCTTCAGTACCCTGGGATGTAGACCATCAGGCCCCGGGGACTTATCAACCTTCAGACCTAACAGTCTCTCCAACACCAATTCCTGGCAAATATAAATTCCCTTAAGTTCAGGTCCTTCAGCCACTGTTACGTCAGGGAGATTGCTTGTGTCTTCCCCAGTGAACACAGATCTGAAGTACCAATTCAATTCTTCTGCCATTTCTTTGTTTCCCGTAATATATTCCCCTGTTTCTGTCTTCAAGGGCCCAATTTTAGTCTTAACCATTTTTTTGCCTTTCACATACCTAGAAAAACTTTTACTATCCTCCTTTATATTATTGGCCAGTTTACCTTCATACCTCATTTTTTCTCTGTGTATTTCCTTCTTAGTAATCCTCTGTTGTTCTTTAAAAGCTTCCCAGTCCTCCGATTTCCCACTTATCTTTGCTATGTTATACTTTTTCTCTTTTAACTTTATATGTTTCTTAACTTCCCTCGTCAGCCACGGCCACCCATGCCTCCTCCTGGGATCTTTCTTCCTTTTTGGAATGAACTGATCCTGCATCTTCTGCATTATACACAGAAATATCCGCCATTGTTCCTCCACGGTCATCCCTGCTAAGGTATTGCACCATTGAACTTTGTTCAGCTCCTCCCTCATAGCTTCATAGTTCCCTTTATTCAAAAGAAGTACTATTACTTCCGATTGTACCCTCTCCCTCTCAAATTGCAGATTGAAGCTTATTGTATTATGGTCACTACTTCCCAATGGCTCCTTCACTTCGAGGTCCCTGATCAATTCTGGTTCGTTACACAATACCAGATCCAGAATTGCCTTCTCCCTGGTCGGCTCCAGCACCAGCTATTCTAAGAATCTATCTCTGAGGCACTCCACAAAGTCTCTTTCTTTGAGGTCCAATACCATCCTGATTCTCCCAGTCTACCTGCATGTTGAAATCCCCCATAACAACTGTAGTAACATCTTTGAGACAGGCCAATTTTAGCTCCTGATTCAACTTACATCCAACATCCAGACTACCGTTTGGGGGCCTGTAGATAACTCCGAAGACGTTCTTTTTACCCTTAGTATTTCTCAGCTCTATCCACACTGATTCTACATCCCCTGATTCTAGGTCCCCCCGCACAAGGGACTGAATATCATCCCTTACCAACATGGCCACCCCACCCCCTCTGCCCGTCAGTCTGTCCTTACGATAGTGGAATGAAATGCAAGCTCTACATTAACAAACCAATTAAAGAATTGATGGTTTCCAGAAAAATCTAGATCCACTCACATATAAAATAGATTAGGTTCAGCAGGAACAGCTACAGAACATAGAACATTACAACGCAGCACAGGCCCTTCAGCCCTCGATGTTGCGCTAACCTGTGGAATGAATATGAAGCCCATCTAACCTACACTATTCCATTTTCATCCATAATGTTTATCCAAATGAGGATCTGAAATCTGAACACAGGCTGAGGTAACTAGTTGTTGTCAAGATCTACTACTTAATGCATGCGTTTACTAACTTAGGTGGCAATAAAATGGCTTCTTAATGCAAAAACATAACAAAATGGCTTCTCGGCTGCAAATTGACAATTCTGCTAAAAGCTGCATAAAATGGCTTTTAACCCTGCTAAAGCTGCATAACTGACTTCACCACAGTCTGTCTCAACAAAGATTAGCAGACTATGCTTCCTTTACAGCATAAAAACAACTAGACTAGATAAGACACTACTGGCCATCCTAACTGACCTTCAAGTGCAATTGCAAAAACTCAGTTCATGAGATAAGAATGGCTTAAGTTTTGGAAAACAAGGTTGGTTCCCAGGAGATATCATTGCATTAAGTTGCTGTCAATAAAACCATTTCGTTAAATTGATTGGTAATTGTTTGAATGAACTGTACGATTGTGATCTGTACCTCACTTTAAGAAAAGTATAAAAAATGTCTTTGTTTTAAGCCCTGTGCGCAATTCCTCTGAAGAACATGGAAGTGTTTAACCTCTGTGTTACTAGATGATCTGTGTCCGGCTGTGAGTAATAAAGTGTGAAGCCTTAAAGGACCAGACCGATTGCTCGTGTTTATTGACCGATAGTGGAACAGAGAGACCACCCCCTCCCACGGCTCCCCCTCCAGCATTTCACCATTCCCCCGCCCCCACCTCCCACCCCACCCCATCCGGGGTCCAGACCTTCAACCCCTCAGCCTCTGACATTCCAGGGAAAACAGCCCCAGCCTGTTCAGCCTCTCCCTATAGCTCACATCCTCCAACCCTGGCAACATCCTTGTAAATCTTTTCTGAACCCTTTCAAGTTTCACAACACCCTTCCGATAGGATAGAGGCCAGAATTGCACACAAGTTTTTATCATGGAAGGAGGTAAGTTTTTAAATTCCTTTAAGAGAATAATCTCACTAAGAACCATATAGCTGGTTTCAGCTTTTAATGCTTCTATCAACCTGTCAATATTATTTTGCTCAACCCTTTTGAAAACAATACAGGTTTGCCCCAGCTATTTCCCGAAATCCTGGAACCTTTGTTGATACACTTCAGGCACTAACTCATATTGAGCTAATACAGTTTTCTTTCCATCATCAAAATCTCAAGAAATCTCTTCCAATACTGAAGTATAAATTTCCTGTGCTTACCCTGTCAACTTCCTCTGCGTGGACAATGCAGAAAGTGGCCCAAGCCATTTTTCCATCGACTTTCTCAAGTTATGTGAGGAATGCCTCCATATTCGTTTCCTCAAAATTTGGTTAGGCCTGTGCAAACTTAAACCTTTCCTGACTGGAATTCAAATTATGCCTCAGATTCTTCCCAAGAGTGGCATTAACATTTGACATCTGTTTCAACCGCAACATTCTCGGTTGATATTTATGCACTCTTATTTTTTTCCTCTCTCTTGTACTTCTAATTTCACCTTACTCAGTTCCATTTCTTGTCTTCATAATTCCATCTCACTTTCCTTGGTACTTTTTCTGCTTTTCTCTCATCTTTTTTTCTGTCGTCTCTAGTTTCTTCCTTTTTCAGCATGCTCAAATTGCTTTGACTGTATCTGAGTATTACTCGATTCTGGTGTTCCACTTCTCAGAGTAAGTGGTGGTCTGTGTTGTGTTTCCTGAAAACCAAAGTGCCCTCCAGTACTCCACTTATTGTTAAAGAACAGATTTGAGACAGCCCAGGATAATGCCTTGTGGACTTAAACCTAGAAGCCTCTCTTGGTTCATCCCTGAGATTGTACTCTTTGGGAGCTTGGAATAAAAAATCCTTTTACAGACAGTTTAGTTTAATTTTAGTCATCACCTTTATTTACCAATAGCATCACTCTTACAACATAACACTGGTACCTATAAACCAGACTAACTAGGTTCTAATAACCTAGGAGAGTAGGGTACCGCTCTTTCTTCAAGAGCCCTCGCAGGCTACTCTGTCTTACTGTCACAAACAGGCTTCCTTTATACAAAAACTTTACAAAAAACACTGCATAACAGTAAAAGACAATAATTTGTAAGGAAGGAAAGTTAATTGATAGGTCTATGTGCACGTGACTGATCACTCCTCCAGGCCTTGAGCTAGCCATCAGGTGGGAAAAACAAATCCAGCCAAGTTAGGCAACTGCTGGCGAGCTAGGTTCCTATAAAGAAGTACCAGCCTTAATTAAGTGGGAGATGTCATAAGGTAACCTTGCACAGCTTGCATGTCTGATGTCATTGCTTTGCAAAATGGCTTCTTAGCAAGGAGGGCAAACTTTTTACCACAAAATGGCTTTCCAACAGATTGTCTCAGGTTCTCTTCAATGTTAGGTTTAGAATAATTTTAAGCTGGGAGCAGACTCCTGCTTTTTATCTTAAGCACAGAATCATTCTATACCTGACGCTAAAATGTTACCGTAAGGTTGCATTTAAACTTCATTAGTATCAAATTAAACATGTTTCTTTTCAGAGTTGCGATTCAAATTCAAAGAAGACATAAGATCTGATTAGTTAGAATTGACAGTGGGGCAGTTGGTAAGGTCTGTAAAATGGTCTGCAAGAACAACAAGTAAGTTAAGGCTTCATCAATGTGAGAAACAAAGCTCACACACTTCAATAATTTCAGTCCGAGACAAGATCTGAATCAATAGTGTCATTTATTTTACACTTGCAAGTGGGTGTGATGTCCCGTGTCTAAGAGGCAGAAGACATACACACACTAAATTCAATTCATACATAACATTTATATGATTTGATGTCTATTGTTTTACATTGCTCCTCCCCTGCTTACATCGTCCACTTCCCTAAGACCGGCCCCCATTACCCCTGTTTATCTCTTGCCTTATCCGGCCTTGTCTGTGACAAAATACTTATTCCTGGCCTCACAAGGCTGTTTGACCTCATCCTGCTGTAGGTCATTGTTAGGCCTATCCTTTCTTCATCATTATCTACCCCCTTCATCTGTGCCTTTCCCGAGGCCATTCTGATCCCTATGACCCTTTTTATTGGGGTTTGTTCCTGTGTTTTTGTAAAAGTGGGAAGCACATGTTTATATCTACTGTTTGTACAGGCGTATCTAGCTTAACTTCATCCCCTCACAACATCTTATCTACTTGCCCATAATGTCTACCTTCTGACATACAGTTTTAGCTAATACAAAAACAATTATATATTTCCTCCACATCGTTTCCATTCTTGTTGACTCAGCTCTTGGCTAAAACAATTACACACTGGTGTGAGTTCATTTTATTTTGTAAGATGGAATTGCAGAATTGCAGAAGTAACATTATATCCCACAATTTCCCCCTTTTCTTTAATTACCATTTGTTATCTTCTGCATTTTTCTTTTAGGGGCACCTGTTTCATCAAGGCTGTTTCAATCAGTCTTTGGGTGAGCCCTCGTATACAGGGTATGATCATTTTTATTAATTGTTACCCACCAAAAGAGAGCTGACACAAAGCCTGCTGCAATCTGGTTACGAGCCTTAAATTCATCCGGTACTCCCCTAGGGACTCCTACCGAATCAAGATAAATCCTGTCATCGAAAGAAGTGTCTAACAGTAATCTCTTACCCCTTCCCTTTTTCCCTCCTTTCTTTTCCTTCTCAAATGCCAGGGTAAATGGAATTGCCAATTGTACAATTGCACATATCCCTCTCCAATCTGGAGATAGCGTGGGTCTCAATATTTTGCCTCCACAGTCCCACCACAGATCCGCTCGGGGAACCTTTAATGCTGAGTAGTTCCCTCCCTTCTCCGTTTCGGTTACATTCTTAATCTCTGTACATAATTTCAGCTCCCCCAAATCTTTCGACTGACTTATACCTCGTCTACGCACACACGAGGTGTGATTTCCAACTGCGGCAGAAAACGGGGGGGAACTTTTGCATCTTTCTTCTCCAAGGGAGGGAACATCAGTGATAGGGAGGTACAATTCCTATCATTCCACGCAGTCTCATCCTGATACAGGGCTATCATACATTTCATGCCCTTCCTGTCTCGCTTCCACCCGAGCGGAAAGGGAACCACCGGGGCCACTGGCCGACCGGAGGCACATGCATAACAATTGCTTTTGTTCAGACTTTTTACAGTATACTTTACCCATTCAACCCAGGCATTTGCATCCCCGCACCCAGTTTCTATTTCAATGGTCTGTTTCAAGTCCTTTACCTCTATAAATTTTACTACTTTAGGATCATCGGGAGGGGTGAAAGATTGTATCTTATTACCCAGTAGTTCTACCCGTTTTCCCTGTCCTACGCTAATTCAAAAACAATAGCCCAAGAAATCCTTCCCATTTGCTTTCATTTCTATCCCAAATGTTTCATTTCATTGTATCTCATAGGTGCCCCACCCCCACCCCCACCCCCCCCCACCAGGATTGTTTCGTGCCATGTGGTTTTCCTTATCGTTAGGTATATTGGGTTACACTTTTTATCGGGACAATCACGAGGGGGTCGGAAGGGGGTCTGGTGCACTGTGACGAGACCACTATACTAAGTACCATCCCCAAGGCTATCCCCATAGGACTTAAGATGTATCTCAGAGCTGCGGTACTGTCTCTGATTATCTACATCCCCACAATTTACTAAGCTGCATACATCAGCGTCTATTACTTGTGGATTCTCAGACTTGGGGACCGTTAATAATACAAATAAAAATGATATTTGACGAAATCCCAATACTAATAGGGCTAGCATCATATCTCTAGCAGCATTCCCAGTCTTCTAAACATCATGCTGAAGCACAAAAAGACTTAATATACAATCTTCCAGAAATAATCCCGCACTCGCGTCGCCACTGTATAATCAGTTACTCAAAGTCTCTTTAGCCTGAGTTTCAGCGAATCTTGCGTTAATTCGGCTGTCCAGACTTCTTTCTCCACGGGAGGGTCCACTGGCCCTTCGATCCGAGTGTAATGAGTCCAGCCTTTCTCCGCTGTCCTTATTGCCATTTCGGTAGTCAAAAGAGCCTGGTACAGCCCTTCCCAGTCCGGCTGTAATTTAGTCTCTGTCCATGATTTTACTAAGATTCAATCGCCCGGCCGGATGGGATGAACGGTGAATTCAAGGGGTGGAGTCTGTGCCAATACACCCTGTTTCCTGAGGAAAAACAAAGAGGAGGACAAGCCCAGTATATACTTCTTTAAAAACAAATCTTTAGTTTCGGGAATTGGCAATTCTCCATTCGTTCCCAATTAAGGTAATCCAAATAAGATTTCATAGGGGGATAGTCCCAAATCTTTCCTTGGGGCTGTTCGTACTCGCAAGAGAGCTATAGGTAAACATTTGGTCCAAGGGAGTCTGGTTTCTATGATCAATTTAGAGAGCTGTCGTTTGAGTGTTTGGTTCATTCTCTCAACCCTTCCCGATGATGGCGGGTGCCACGGAGTATGGAACTCCCAGGAAATTCCCAACCCTTTCATTACCCCCCTGTAACACTTTAGAAGTAAAGTGTGTTCCTTGATCGGAATCAATATGGTTCACGAGCCCATATCGGGGAATTATGTGCTCTAATATTGTTTTAGACACCCCACTCGCAGTGGCGGTAGCTAGGGGGTATGCCTCAACCCAACCAGATAAATGATCTACTATGACCAACATATATTTTAGTCTGCCTACCCTGGGGAGTTCAGTATAATCTACTTGTATACTCTGGAAAGGTCTCAGTCCTGGGTCTCTTCCCCCTGGGGTCTGTTTTCTCAAGACTTTCTTATTTACCTTTCTGCATATGATACATCCCTCACATATTTGTTTAGCAATTGTATATATTCCTTTACATCCATATTCCCTAAGAACCAAATCACACATTGCTTGTACTCCCCAATGGCTGCCTTGGTGTAGGACAGCCATAATGTCTCGCACCATCATTTTGTTCAACATTCTCCTTCCATCAGGTAACCTCCAATGCCCGTCTGCTGTTTTTACAGTCCCTAAATCTCTCAATTCTTTTTCTCCGCTTTCAGTAAATATAGGAGCTTCCTGAGGACCTGGGACAGTAGGTATTAGGGAATGAATCACCACTTCTTGTGGGTTCAGGGCTGCTTCCCTCGCCACTTCAGCAGCTAATCTATTTCCCCTAACCTCTGGTTTATTTCCTTTCTGATGACCATTTACATGCACTACCGCTATTTCTCGGGGAAGTAATAGGGACTCCAAGACGCGTTTAATCAATTCTTCATGTACTAATTCCTTCCCCCACCTCTGGGTTAATACTCCCAAAACCACTCCCTTATCCACGGTAGCAAAGAGGTGGAAAGGTTTATCTAGGGAAGGTAAGGCTAACACAGGGGCATGGATCAGATCTCTTTTGTCTCATCATCCCAACTTAGACATTTGGGTTCCCCCTCTAATAGTTTGAGATATAATTTCTTAGTCTTCAGTGCATAGGAATCAATCCACAATCTGCAATAACCCGTTAGACCTAAAAATTTGCATAACTCCCTTTTAGTGCTGGGCAGTGGCATCCCCAATATTCCCTCTATCCGTTCCGGGCTTATCTTTCGCTTTCTCTCACTAACTAAATGTCCCAAGTATTTCACTTCTTGCTCCACATATTGTGGTTTGTTTTTAGATACCCTCAGTCCCTGCTGACCCAGGAAATTCAATAATTTGTTAGTGGCTTCTACTACTCTTTCTCTTCTTTTTCCTGTTACTAAGAGGTCGTCTACATACTGCAACAGGGTAGTCCCCTTGGGGCTGCTAAATTTCTCCAATACTTGTTCTAACATCTGTCCAAATAAATCTGGGGATTCCATAAACCCCTGGGGAAGCACAGTACACCGGTATTGCTGTTTCTGTCCTGTCTTAGGGTCTTCCCACTCAAAGGCAAACAAATTCCTACTTTCCTCTGCCAAGGGACAGGCCCAAAAGGCATCCTTTAAATCTATCACACTAAACCATTTGTGGTCATGAGGGATCTTACTTAATAACGTAGAGGGGTTTGGCACCACTGGGTGCCTGATCTGTACTATTCGATTTAATGTTCTCAAATCCTGCACCAATCGGTAAGTTCCATCAGATTTCCACACTGGTAGTATTGGGGTATTATAAGGAGACATACGTGGCTCCAACAGTCCATCTCTAATCAGTCCCTCAATTACTGGCTGCAGTCCTCGTTTACCTTCTATGGAAATGGGATATTGTCGCTCACAAAGTCCCCTTTCCTTCTTTTAAAAAATTTACTTCAAGGGGAGGGATCTGTAGTTTTCCACAATTCCCTTCCCTAGCCCATACAATAGGGTCTATCTCTCTCTCCACATCCTCTGCCAACATTGCCTTTTGTACAACTAATTCTTTTTCCTGAATTCCAATCCCCAGTCCTAAGAGGATAATTAAATCTCTCCCTAGTAAGTTACTTCCTATATCAGGGATATACAACAGTTCCCCTTTGACCCTATCCTTAGGACCTTCTATCATCATAGGTTCAAATACTGGAACAGTAAATCCCTCCCCTTTAACCCCTGAAACAGTAATTGGCCGTGTCGACATTTCTACTTTCTTTGGTTTAAAATTCAGCGATGACCGTGCTGCCCCCGTATCTACTAGGAAGACTACCTCTTCCCTATAGGGTCCCACCTTCAGGTTTATCAAGGGTTCCTGGTGGGCCCCCGGGGGCAGGAACCCCTGACACCCCTATTCTTCATCAAAATTCATAAGCGGAATTGCCCTCTCTTCCCTTTTCAGAGCCAGACATTCCCACTTAAAGTGCCCTATCTTTCCGCAATAATAGCATCCTGCCTGTGGAGACCTCCAGCTCTGCCCCTGTCACTCGAACCCTCTATCAAACGCTCCCCCTTGTCCTCTCTGTCCGACATGCTGCCACCCGCCGCTCCGGTTGCTCAATATTGGTTCCACTCTTTTCTTAACTACCTCATCAACCGTAGCTACCATCATTTTCACCTTCTGTTTCTGTCTCTCATCCTCTCTCTTTACAAACACTTTCTGTGCCTCTCTTAACAATTCATCTAATGGCTTTTCACTCCACCCTTCTATCTTCTGTATCTTTCTCTGTATATCTGGCCATGCCTTTGTCACAAAATGTACTTTCAAAAGACCCTGTGCCACTGGGTCCTCAGGGTTCATTCCAGAATATTTCCGCATTGAGTCTCTTAATCTTTCCAAGAAAGCTGAGGGAGTCTCATCTGTCTCCTGTCTAACTTCAAAGGCTTTAGTCAAATTCTGTGACTTCGGAACTGCCTCTTTTATTCCTTTTAGAATCAGGTCTTTCAATTCCCTCATTTCTTCTCTATGCTCCAGATTTTGGTTTTCCCACTGGGGGTCTCTGAGGGGAAACTTCACCTCTCCCTGTCCAGCATCCCCATCTCCAATGGGGTGTTCCCTGTCCCATATTTTAATGGCTGCTCCCCATATAAGTCCCCTTTCTTCCCCAGTAAATAATATATTCAAAATAGACATTAACTCAGCCCAGGTATACAGACTGGGCCCCAAAAATTGATCAGTTTGTTCAGACAACCCTACCGGATCCTCAACCAGGACCTTCATTTTTTTTTTAAATGTTCTGACCTCCCCACTGCTGAGGGGGACACTTACAAACCCAATCTCTTTGTCCCCTATTGGTACCTCCCGAAGGGGATAAGTTGTTATGTTCTTCCCTTTTTTTTTTCTTTTTTTTTTAATGAAATATTGCAATATTTCTAGCTCCCCATAACTTCAAACACCAATTCATCAATTCATGCTTGACTAACTTTAAAGCCTGTTCCAAACTTGTAAATATATTTATATATTCACATTCATTTATTCAGTATTTAATATTCAAAATGTAAAATGCATACAGTTCTCAATTTTGAAATCCACTGTAATCACCCAGTTTTAGTCCCTTAATTTAAATCCAAAATTAGTTTTCTTAAGTAGTCCTGACCAATCATTGCTCAATTACAATACTATAGGTCGTGAAATAATCAGAGCTGCCTTAAAATTATTTGTCTATTCAAGTTTGAAGAAAAAACTTCTAATGCATGAACAATGGCCGAATCCAAGGTCACAGATATTAACCACAGGATCTTGTTTTTACTACAATCTAATGTTGAACTGAAACTTCAACTGTCCTCCATAAATCGCTTTCATGTAAAGATAAAAGAGATTAGTTAGAAACTGATAGTAAGGCAGTCATGACCTGTAAGAAGAACAGGAGTTATCATTCTTTTTTTTTTCATAATCTCTATAGAATCCTTAACCTTAAAATAAATCATGTTAAGTTTCCATAATAAGAATCAGATTCAAAACAGTCCCGGAACTCAAGCTCCAGGGAATAAAACGCAAACATTCAATCACCAACAAACAAATGTGCATTCAAACCAAATCACAAAGGGTTAAACTTTCGACCAGCTGTACAGCTCTCTTCATTCTCTCTCTCTCTCTCTCTCTCTCTCTCACTCATTGACAAATAAATTCAGATATTTACAAACCCAGTCTTTGTCCGACCTGAATTTTGGCCAAAAGAGGCGGGACGAAGAATGGATTCCTTAGTCCATATGAAGCAACAATATTTAATCATCTTTTTCCCCTGTACAAGTATTATTTTGCCAATTCCACAACATCCTCCCCAAAGAACTTTCTGGAGGTATGTTGTAAGGGACCCCGCCTCCAATTCCATTGCTTTTTCCTTCTTTTGTTTTCCCGGAGGCTTTTTCCTTACCCACGGCACAACCCATATTGAGTTCCTTCGTTAGTCCCTTATTAACTACTAAAACTCAATCCCGGCCACCAAGGCAATACTTAAAAGTCAGGTTTCTTACCTTGGTCTGTGCACAGAGTTGCCTGGCCCCTTTGTGCCGTATTGTCTATCGAGCTCCTATCACTGTCTGATTCAGATGTCTCTCTTGTGGGATTCGTACCAGTCGCCCAAGGGAGCAGACCAAACCAGGACACGAGACCGCTCCTCAATGGGGAACGGGACGTGTCTTCCCAGTGTCCAAGGCCAGCCACTCCCCCCGGTGATGGAAGAAAATCCCGGACGAGCCCCCAATTGTGAGAAACAAAGCTCACACACTTCAATAATTTCAGTCCGAGACAAGATCTGAATCAATAGTGTCATTTATTTTACACTTGCAAGTGGGTGTGATGTCCCGTGTCTAAGAGGCAGAAGACATACACACACTAAATTCAATTCATACATAACATTTATATGATTTGATGTCTATTGTTTTACATTGCTCCTCCCCTGCTTACATCGTCCACTTCCCTAAGACCGGCCCCCATTACCCCTGTTTATCTCTTGCCTTATCCGGCCTTGTCTGTGACAAAATACTTATTCCTGGCCTCACAAGGCTGTTTGACCTCATCCTGCTGTAGGTCATTGTTAGGCCTATCCTTTCTTCATCATTATCTACCCCCTTCATCTGTGCCTTTCCCGAGGCCATTCTAATCCCTATGACCCTTTTTATTGGGGTTTGTTCCTGTGTTTTTGTAAAAGTGGGAAGCACATGTTTATATCTACTGTTTGTACAGGCGTATCTAGCTTAACTTCATCCCCTCACAACATCTTATCTACTTGCCCATAATGTCTACCTTCTGACATACAGTTTTAGCTAATACAAAAACAATTATATATTTCCTCCACATCGTTTCCATTCTTGTTGACTCAGCTCTTGGCTAAAACAATTACACACTGGTGTGAGTTCATTTTATTTTGTAAGATGGAATTGCA
Source organism: Chiloscyllium punctatum (assembly GCF_047496795.1). Lineage (NCBI taxonomy): Eukaryota > Metazoa > Chordata > Chondrichthyes > Orectolobiformes > Hemiscylliidae > Chiloscyllium > Chiloscyllium punctatum. Next base: position 14,436,071 of record NC_092739.1, read on the forward strand.
GAATTGCAGAAGTAACATTATATCCCACAATCAACATTACTTTTTACAGCGTTTGCATTTCATAACCAGTAGCGGCTACTCAAAATCATCATAAATTCTCAAAAATGCAATTAGGTTCAATCCATAGCAAGTAAGCACAAAGAGTTAATTTTCTACTGGCTTTTGCAGTCCTAGCACTAAAATGGTCTCTCTCTCTCTCTCTCTCTCTGTCTCTCTCTCTCCTTAGTGTCCTTTTGAACTCTCGAGTCAGGGACTTGTAACAGAAAAGATGTTTTTCCTTCTGTGTCTGTCTAGCTTGCAAGGGGGAGTAAGAATCCATTATAATTGACAGGACCTGACGAGGCTTTTGACGATACTGAGTTTCATTTCGAGGTCAGAATCAAACATTGTCATTAATTTTACAAGGGAACATTCATGAATGTTCTCGTTTGGTGTCCTGTTTACACCGATTCACTAATGTTAAGGCAAATGTTCTTAATTGCCTTTGAGCATCTTGTTATCACTTGGTGAGAACAGATGTTTTTATTGCCTGCATACTTTGGATTCTCCCTTTTTGTTCTGAGCCTCTCTGCTTGTCTATTTTCCAGTGTGCAGCAAATGTGTTCTATAATGCAACATTACATTTCAGTCTAAATGTTTAAGGACAAGTTTTAAAGCTATAAACTTTCTCATTATTTCGGCCTTCTTAGCTCTGCCAAGCAATGCTACCTTCAACGTAGCTACAGAGTCAATCAATGTGGTCTTTGAAATTTTCCTTAAGCCTGCTAGCACAACTCTTCTACCTGCAGAAAATCATTTGTCATTTCCAGTGCCACATTTTAAATGTGTTGCAGAACCTGATGTTTCCCTTCACCTGTGTTATTTACCAAAACCACAATCAGACCCTCCTCGTCTCTGGGTTTGAATCAATCTAACTCAGACAAGGCATCAAACTTTGTCATATCTGCTGAAGTAACAACACTGGATATCAAACTCCATGCTCCCTGGAGTCACAAAAGTTAAAGATTTTAAATAGTATGCAAATAATCCCTAATTTATCTGATTTTCAGATCCAGGTTGGCAGAAAGCATGGACCAAGATTCTGTACTTAAAAATAATTACTTTTTATTACAAAGAATTACACTCTAGTTACGGATAAGCAATTTTGAACTGTCAGCATATAATTCTCCTAATTAAAACTGCAAACTTCCTATTACATAAATGGGGAAAAGGGGGTATTGTGGATAAATGGAAAGACTGGATAAGCAGTTGAGTGGTCCCTGTTCACAGTGTTGTTGAGATGATTCTTTTACTGGTCAGAATGATGCTACTCAGTCTTCCTTCTCTGGAGGCTTTCACTGGGTTTGCAGGAGGCACTGGGGGTTGGTTCATAAATAATAAAGATCTCTGGCGTATTAATTAAAAACAATGACTTCTAGCACTTCTGGAGGCTAAAAATACTGAGTTAACATAAGTTGGCTTTCATTTGGCTGTAAGTAGCTTTTTACTGCAGAGAATAGAGACAATTGTCAGAATTCTCTGCATATTTTTGCTGCCCTTTTAGTTACCAGTGGACTAATCACATAGTTATTGGCATGCAGAAGACATCCATCATCAATCACTGGTCACTACTTCACAGACCAATTAGTTACTTGCTGACAACCACAGCTGTATTTGCATACAACCTCTTCGCTCCAGCTCTCTGCAACTATGTTGTAACAACTGTTTCCAGACCTGCTGAGCTGTGTATTAACATTCACTAAGAGTGCCAGGTTACATGCAGCAATCCTCCGGCAATCACAGGTTTTAGAACATTTCTTTTCTCATTTCTGTCCTCAAATTTTTAAAAATTGAAATATAAAATCACATGGTCTTTACAAGTAGGTCAACATAAATGCCAGATAAAAAGATAAAGTTGCAATAGTTTTCCCTAACTGTGGGGCTGATCACTCATGAGAGAGATCTACCTGGTGGGGTTTAATGTGAGAGCGACTGTGCCTGAGGTGAGGAGGGAGGTTGAGAAGGCAAATTCTTCATGGTGATCTCAGCTGGTGTCGGAATTGAACTCATGATCTTGGCATCATTTTGCATTGCAAAGTAGATATCCGGCCAACTGGGCTACAAACACTGGTGTGCCCTGTGTAAAGGTTTGTGAACAGGTGCAAAGGTTTACCAACATGGTAATCCAAAATTGAAGCCCTCAAATGTAAGGTTAAGCTTATATGATGGTGGTACACTCGTGTTGAAAGGACAAATTACTCTGTGGCCCCATTACAACAGCATGAATGTGGGCCTGGAGTTCCAAATCATTGATGGCAAGCAAATGCTACTCATTTCAACCGAAGCAAGCCTAACTCTTGGACTGATAACTCTCAATGTGCCAGAGAGATTTGCAACATCATACAACAAACTAAGCTACTGACCATAAAATGCACCTTAATGAGAGCAATGATATGTTCACTGGATGAGGAAGTCTTCCAGGAGAATACATTCTCAAGGCAATTGGGAATGCAAGATCAATTCAAAATCTGCCGAGCTAAGTTCCAGCTGCCCTTAATGCTAGCCTGAAAAACTCAATTAAAACACTGGAAAAGAAAGGAGTAATCATGAAAGTGATGATTCTTATAGAATGGATTAGCAGCATAGTCGCAGTGAAACAACGTGGAAAATTGAGAATGCATTGAGCCAAAGAATCTAAATGTTGAAGACATGAGATAACATGACATGACAATCATTGAAGGGCTTTTGCCACAAATTGCAAAGGCAAAAATCTTCACCACCCCAGATGTGAAGGGTGGTAACTGATAAATGGAGTTAAATGAAAGCAACAGCTTTCTAACTACATTCTGTATGTCCTTCAGGAAATAGAGATGGTTGCACATGTTATTTGGCATTTCCACTGCTCCACAAGGATATCAATGCAGACAACATGAAGTAGTCAGTGATCTTCTCAGAGTGGAAGTTTGAGTTAATCTGCTCGTTTATGGATTCACAGTGGAAGAAACCATGCAGACCATAAGCCAAAGCTGATGTGACTGCTTGACAGAGCTCGCCAGTTCAACTTGACCAGTTCACCAAGAAAAAATTACAATTAAAGATACCAAAGGCAAGTAAACTGGCCAAGTACTAACAGCTACTGATGTTTTCCTGGATTGTGACGGGTGAGGGCTGTAACAGTGATGTAGCGATGAACAAGTGTAAAAACAGTGCAATGGTTTGTTCAATTGGGCAACTATTTGTCAAAATCCTTGCTCAATTTTTTGTCGAAATGTGAACCATTGTGCTAACTCAGAACCAGAGATGTGCAGTGAAAGTGGATACAGAACAAGAAGCAGCATTCACGAAAATCATGCCAACCCCTAGGGATGGCAATGGCAATGCTGTAATATGATGATATAAATGATGATGCCACCCTGCACTCTGATGTCAGTGAGACAGAACATGAAACAAACCTAATGCGAAGAGGTTAACCAGTGTATTTACATTCTATGGAGTTAACACAAATAAAAACTCATTGTTCCTGGATCAAGAAAAAGTGAGAATCATATCATAGAACCCCTACAGTGGGGAAGCAGGTCATTTAGCCCATTCCTCCCTTTCTGAAGAGCATCCCACCCAGCTGCCCCCATCCCTGTAAACCTGCATTCCCCACGGATAATCCACCTAACCTACACATCTTTGGGGAGAACGTGCAAACTCCACAAAGCCAGTCACTCGAGACTGGAATCGAACCCAGGTCCCTGGTGCTGTGAGTTAGCAGTGCTAACCACTGAGCCAACATGCCGTGCTTAGACATTGCCTTTGCCTGCAAACATTTTCATCCATACTGACTTGGAAGAGACAACATGTTAAGTTCAACTACAAATCACTTTGAAGGATTTTCCTCAAACTGTTCCTATCTGCTCCAAAGCATCAGCAAAGAATTTTATTTTCAGTTATAGAGACATCACCTGGATGTGACAAGCAAGCAGGGAAACAGTTATGCATTGTTGACAGCCTTCCTGATAAGTGAAGTGGAAGAAACTACCAAAGAGTGTGAAATCTTCCAGATTCAGTGTGAAACAGCAGCATGACATACACTGGAAGTCATCACCCCGGCAAAGACACTGAATATAACAGATAATCAAGCAAGCTATCCAACAAGTTGCAAATTTCTAGTTCATAGAATCAGAAAGTCATGGAGATGTACAGAATAGAAACAAACCTTTCAACTTATCCATGCTGGCCAGATATCCTAAACTAATCTAATCCCATTTGCCAGTACTTGGCCCATATCCCTCTAAACCCTTCCTATTCATATACCCATTGATATGTCTTTTAAATGTTGTAATTATACCAACCTCCACCACTTCGCCTGGCAGCTCATTCCACACACTCACCACCTGCTGCATGAAACATTTGCCCTTTAAGTCCCTTTTAAATCTTTCCCCTCTCACCCTGAACCAACGCTGTTTCGCTCTGAATTCCCCAACCCCAGGGAAAAGACTTTGCCTACATACCCTATCCATGCCTCTCATGATTTTATAAACCTCTATAAGGTCGCCGCTCAGCCTCTGACACTCCAGGGAAAACAGCCCCAGCCTGTTCAGCTTTTCCCTACAGCTCAAATCCTCCAACCCTGGCAACATCCTTGTAAATCTTTTCTGAACCCTTTCAAGTTTCACAACATCCTTCCGATAGGAGGGAGACCAGAACTGCATGCAATATTCCAAAAGTGGCCTAACCAATTTCCTGTACAGCCGCAACATGACCTCCCAACCCCGAAACTCAACAATCTAACCAATAAAGGAAAACATCTTAAATGCCTTCTTTGCTATCCTGTCTATCTAGAACTATCTAGAACCTTCAACATATTGTCTAGCTATCACCATTTTTAACAGCTAACAGCTAAAAAAAAAGTTTTGTGATTTACACATGAAAGAAGTGAAACTATCACTGTATTCTAACAGATGAAAGGCTTAACAGACAATCAATTTTTCAATGTATAATTTCAGTTACATCACACTTTAAATTTTTGCTATAAATTCTGTGTTAGGATTGAGCCCTCCACTATCACCTGATGAAGGAGCGTCGCTCCGAAAGCTAGTGTGCTTCCAATTAAACCTGTTGGACTATAACCTGGTGTTGTGTGATTTTTAACTTTGTCCACCGGCATCTCCAAATCATGACTACTATCGACACCACTAACCGCCGGCTTAAAGTGGAGAGGATCTCCAAGAAGATCGCACATATCGACACAGACATCAACTTTCTACAGGAATGCAGGCAAGCAGGAAAGATCCCGAAAGGATTACGGATCACGAACCTACTTAGGTCGACCTACAACACAGACTACGCAGAGAGACTTTGCTACCGCACCTCTCGTAAACTTCTCGATCATCTCATGCACCAACTCTACAGCAGGCACCACAACCTTGAAATTCAGATGGAGTCCACACTCACAGCCTGCACTCAGGATACATCAGTACAATTACGCGACATTGCCAAACAGACAAGGCAACAAAACTACACCACGTACATGCACGCCAAGAACAAAAAACTGGAGAAACTTGGCATTCTCACCAGTAATAGCAAAGCCCGCCCTGGAACCACAGTAGATAACTTTATCATTGTGGGGAAGTCTATTATCAACTTATCGGACCACACCCTTCGACCGGAAGAGATTGAAGTCCTGAGCAGGGGTCTCAACTTCTGCCCCACCACCAAAATGGACCCGTTGGTTCTGGCAGCAGACAAGGAGGAGTTTATCAGATGAATGAGACTCCGGGAATTCTTTCAAGGTGCTAGCAGTGATCCCACTGAGCTCACTGATGAACTAGAACAGTCATCACAGAGATCTGTAGAGGAGCAACCAAAGAAGGTGTCAACTTGGACCCCACCAGAGGGCCGCTGCCCTGGGCTTGATATGTAGGCTCAAACTGTCAGGAAATATATAAATGCCAGATTCATCAGCTGTACCCACAAGGTAGAGCAAAACATCACCCATTCACAACGCAATTCCATCCAGACTCTCAAAACCAACCACAACATTGTCATCAAACCAGCAGATAAAGGAGGAGCCATTGTCATTCAGATTACTGCAAGGAAGTTACCGACAACTGAACAACCAGGAACACTACAGGCAACTACCAGCTGATCCGACCAAAGAACACACCCGTGAATTAAACACACTGATCAGAACTTTGGATCCAGTCCTTCAGAGTTCCCTACGCGCCCTCATCCCACGTATTTCTCGTGTAGGCGACTTCTACTGCTTTCCAAAGGTACACAAAGCCAACTCACTGGGACGTCCCATCGTGTCGAGCAATGGGACCCTGTGTGAGAATCTCTCCGGCTATGTGGAAGGCATCTTGAAACCTATTGTACAGGGGATCTCCAGCTTCTGTCGCGACACTACGGATTTCTTACAGAAACTCAGCACCCATGGACCAGTCGAACCGGGAACATTCCTCGTTTCCGCACTCTACACCAGCATCCCGCACAAGGATGGCACGCGGCAACAGCCTCAGTACTCAACACCAACAACTGCCAGTCTCCAAACACCATCCTACAACTCATCCACTTTATCCTCAATCATAACGTCTTCACCTTTGACAACCAATTCTTCATCCAGACACACGGAACAGCCATGGGGACCAAATTTGCACCCCAATATGCCAACATTTTTATGCACAGGTTCGGACAAGATTTCTTCTCTATGCAGGATCTCCAACCGACATTGTACACCAGGTACATTGATGACATTTTCTTCCTCTGGACCCATGGCTAGGAGTCACTGATAAAACTACACAGTGACATCAACAAGTTTCATCCCACCATCAAACTCACCATGGACTACTCTCGACTATCTGTCTCATTCTTGGACACGTGCGTCTCCATCAAGGACAGACACCTGAGCACCACACTCTACTGTAAACCCACAGACAACCTCACAATGCTACACTTCTCCAGCTTCCACCCAAAACATATTAAAACAGCCATCCGCTATGGACAAGCCCTACGCATACACCGGATCTGCTCAGATGAGGAGGAAGTACTCAAGGATGCCCTCACAAGAACGGGGTACGATGCCCAACTCATCGATCGCCAGTTCCGACGTGCCACAGCAAGGAACCGTAATGACCTCCTCAGGAGACAGACACGTGCTGTAACTGACAGGGTACCCTTCATTGTTCAGTACTTCCCAGGAGCTGAAAAATTATGCCATGTTCTTCGTGACCTGCAACACATTATCAATGAGGATGAGCACCTCACCAAGACCTTCCCCACACCTCCACTACTTGCCTTTAAACAACGGCCAAACCTCAAACAGATCATTGTTCGTAGCAAACTGCCCGGCTCTCAGGACAACTCCATACAACCCTGTCATGGTGGACGCTGCAAGACGTGTCAGATTGTGGACATACATACCACTATTACGTGTGGGGACACCTCCCACCTTGTACATGGCAGGGACTCATGTGACTCAGCCAACGTTGTCTATCTTATACATTGCAGGCAAGGATGCCCGGAGTCATGGTACATTGGGGAAACTGAGCAAAGGCTATGACAACGGATGAATGGGCACCGCACAACAATCAACAGACAGGAGGGTTTCCTCCCAGTCGGGGAACACTTCAGTGGGCCAGGACATTCAGCATCGGACCTTCGGGTGACCATCCTCCAAGGTGGACTTTGGGACAGGCAGCAGAGGAAAGTGGCCGAGCAGAGGCTGATAGCTAAGTTCGGTTCCCATAGGGAGGGCCTCAACAGGGACCTTGGGTTCATGTCACATTACAGGTGACCACCATTGCACTACACACACACAGACACACACACACAGATACTCCTACACACACACACTCTCTCACACACACACAGGCACTCCTACACACGCATACACATGGACACACATACACACAGACGCGCACACAGACACCCACACACACCCTTACAGACACACACACTCCCACACTCACACCCCCTCACAGACTTAAGACACTCTGCACTCACTACACACACACACATACACTTTCTCACACTCACAACCCCCACCCCAGACAGACACACACACACAGACAGACAAAGACCCACATGCACACACATATATTTTGTGGGGTGAATTTATACTTGCAGAGTTACATTGCACTTTGCTCAAAAACTGCATACATTCATGTAGAACTCTGAGCTCAAAAACTGCATGAATTTATGTAAAACTCTGTTATCTTACTTTTTAGATTAGAATCAATCTAAACATCAGGTCATAGACAGAGAACACGGGGGGCTAACACCTTCAACATACTGTCTAGCTATCACCATTGTTAACAGCTAACCTGCGAATGCAACTTTTAAAAAAAAAGGTTTTGTGATTTACACATGAAAGAAGTGAAACTATCACTGTATTCTAACAGATGAAAGGCTTAACAGACAATCAATTTCTCAATGTATAATTTCAGTTACATCACACTGTAAATTTTTGCTCTCCATTCTGTGTTAGGATTGAGCCCTCCACAACCACCTGATGAAGGAGCGTCGCTCCGAAAGCTAGTGTGCTTCCAATTAAACCTGTTGGACTTTGTCCTGGTGTTGTGTGATTTTTAACTTTGTACACCCCACTCCAACACCGGCATCTTCAAATCATATCTGGAACTCCACTTTCAAGGAAGTATGAGCATGCACTCCAAGGTCTCTTTGTTTTGCAACACTCCCCAGGAACTGACTATTAAGTATTTAAGTCCTTTGCCTTTCCAAAATACAGCACCTCACAATTATCTAAATTGAACTCCATCTGCCAGACCTCGGCCCATTGTCTATTTGATCACGATCTTTTATTTCAAGAAACTGCAATAAAAGGATTGCAGAGAGCATCAAGGACGTGAACATGCTATAAGAACATAACGGGGATAAAGAGAAGAATTGTCAGCCAATATGACACGTTGTCTCAAGGCAATAAGGAGTTGAATTAAGGGAATCTGGGGTGCATGCATGTGATCTGTTAGCCAAGTATGCAAAATGACATTAAGGACCACATTTAGACAGTGCAGTGCTGGTCATGGTGATGAAGCTAAAACAAGCTGGAGAGCAACTGATGACACATGACATCCCAGACAGATAATGAATGAAGCTGGCAACAAATCTGTCACAGCTGACTATTATTCTTACGATTGGAAAGTGGATTAGTTGACTACAATGATTGTCAAAAACCTAAAAGCACTTGTCAACTGCTATAACATTTCTAACATTATGATGAGCAATAACAGCCTTCAGTTCACAAGTGAAGAGTTCCAGAAAGGATTGGCAAGTTCAACATCACACGTTGTCTCCTGACTATTCCAGTTCAATGGAAAGGCCAATGAGTCAGTGGAAATTATCAAAAAAAGTATAACAACGAAGCAAATCCTGCAAAGATGTAATCCTTCAGTGCAGAAACACACCTCCTAAAAGGCGTGGAGAGTAGTCCAATACAACATTAATATGCCACACACAAGGGACTCTTCCAAAAGCAAAAACACTACTGAAGCCAAACGTAAAACCGATGTGAGTGAAACATATCTAGGTGAAATGGCAGAAAACCAAATTTAATTTTGATGGAAAATCCCTAGGCTTTTTATAAAGTGCAAGAGGATAGCTGGAAAAGGGTAGGTCCACTCAAGGACAAAGGAGGGGCTTTACGCCTGGTGCTGAAGGATGTGGATGAGATCCTTAATGAATACTTTGCACCGGTATTCACAAAGGAGAAGGATATGGTGGATGGTGAGTCTAGAGAAGCCTATGTTAATATTCTAGGCATGTCAATATAAAAATGGAAGTGCTGCTGGGTGTTTTGAAGAGCATTAAGTTGAAAAGACATCAGAACCTGATGGGATCTATCCCAGAATACTGAAGGAGGTGAGGGAAGATTTGCTGGGGAGTTGTTCAGAATCCTTAGTCACAGGCAAGATCCCAGAGGGGTGGAGAATAGCCAACGTTGTTCCTTTGTCTACGAAGAGCAACAGGGATAATTCAGGAAATTACAGGCTTGTGAGTTTTATGTCCATGGTAGGGAAATAATTGGAAAAGATTATTAAGCACAAAATTTATTCACATTTGGAAAAATATGGACTTAATAGTGACAAGCAACATGACTTTGAGTGCGGGAGGTCATGTATTACAAACTTGATTGAGTTTTTTGAGCAAGTGTTAAAGATGATTGATGAGGACAGAGCGGTGGATGTTATCTATATAGGCTTTAGCAAGGTGTTGACAAGGTTCCTCATGGCAGGCTGATACAGAAGGGCATGTATCACAGGATCCATGGAGTTAGGGCTAGTCATGACAGAACAGCATAAAATGGCCGACGGTAGCCCCCAACAAGCTTTGCAGGATATGACTGACAGAAGTTAGCGAGTGTGGCAAAGACTTGGCTGAAATTCTTAGCAATCTTTAATAAGATTGGATGTGCAAATGTAGCTGCTATCCTAGATAAGAACATTTCACACCAATTAGTTGTTTCTTTTAAGTATTTTTTTCTATACAAAATGTTATAATATTAAGAATAGGTTTTAGTCAAGTTGCTTTAAGATAATCATAGATACAGATTTTGACGTAGTTATAACTTTTATATTTTTATATATATAATATAAAATGTATAACTACTTTGTAATCTATATCTATGGTTACATATATATAAAATCACTAAAATCATTAGAAGGAAAGGTTTAAAAACTAATTATAATTAATAGAAGCGCCTTCTCTTATCTTCCAGCAAGGACAGCAACGAGCAGAGTTTGTCACATACATTAAAATACAGTGCATTCCCTGTTGTGGCAAAACGTAAATGTCTCTGGCTGTGTTTCAACCTGGTATGAGACAACAGATTAAAATAAACTATAACTGTCATAATTGGAAGACAAGTTTGTCAAGTAGGAAAAAATCTATCCAAATTTGAATTGAACTGAACTGAATTTATTGTCACCTGTACCGAGGCACAGTGAAAAGCTTTGTCTTGTGAACAATACAGGCAGATCATAGAGTTAAGTAGCACAGATAAGGTAAATAATAGGTTAAAAGTAGCAAAAACAAAAACACAGGTGCAGGCGAATGTGAAGAGTTTGATGATCCATTCAGTGTTCTAACAGCAGTAGGGTAGAAACTGTTTTGAAACCGGCTGGTGCGTGTGTTCAGGCTTCTGTACCTTCTGCCCGATGGTAGAGGTTGTAGAAAAACATTGCCAGGGTGTGATGGATCTTTGAGAATGCTGGCGGCCTTTCCTTGACAGCGGGCCTGGTAGATGGATTCGATAGATGGGAGGTTGGCCTTTGTGATTGTCGCGGCCGAGTTCACCACTCTCTGTAACCGTCTCTGATCTTGAATGGTACAGTTGCCATACCAGATAGTGACACATCCAGACAGAATGCCCTTGATGGTGCACCTATAAAAGTTGGCAAGGGTATTCGCGGTCATGCCAAATTTCCTCAGCTGCCTGAGGAAGAAGAGACGTTGTTGGGCCTTTGTAACCAGTGCATCCACATGAAGAGTTCAGGAAAGCTTGTTATAGATGAGCACACCCAGTTAGTATTTCTTACACACTAGAATTGCTCAAGCAGACCACAACAGCAAGTAATTACTAAGATAGAGTGGTGTACGAAAAGCCCAGTTATGGTTGGACAATCAACATTACTTATTCAAGAGCATACAGGGGGAGGGAGTATGTGCCACCATGTTAAACTAACATGAAAATGTATTAAAATAAATGATTTGGAGGAGCCAGTTTTGGACTGGGGTGTACAAAGTTAAAAATCACATAACACCAGGTTATAGTCCAACAGGTTTATTTGGAAGCACTAGCTTTCGGAGCGCTGCTCCTTCATCAGACAGCTGTGGAGCATAAGATCTGAAGACACAGAATTTATAGCAAAAGTTTACAATGTATGCAACTGAAATTATATGTTGTGAAAGACCTGGATTTTTTGTTAAGTCCCTCATCTTTTAGAATGACAGTGTTGGCTTCAGTTCTTTCATGTGTAAATCGTAAAACTTTTTTAAGATTTACATTCTCAAGTGAACTTTAACAACTGGTGTCATGTCGGCCCAGATAATGTATTAAAGGTGTGAGGTGCCCTGTGTGAGACAGTCTCTGCCACAATGATCAGACTGATTCCAATCTAAAAAAAAGGATTTACAGAATCTTACATGGATTCATGCAGTTTTTGAGCACAGTAAAATGTAATTCTGCAAGAACAAATTCATATGTATATGTGTGCATGTGGGTGTATGGGGGAGTGCCGATAGGGGTTATCAGTGTCTGTGAGAGAGTGTGTGTATATGTGTGAGTGTGAGTGTGAAGGGATATAAATCTGTGAGAGGGTGCATGTGTGAGTGTGGGGTTGTATGCGTGAGCATATGAGGGGGTCTTCATGAGTGTGTGTGTCTGTAGGAGTGTGTGTGTGTGTGTAGGAGTGTCTCTGTATGTGCATGTGTGTGTGTGTGTCTGTAGAGTGCAATGGGGTCACCTGTAGTGTGACATGAACCTAGGGTCCTGGTTGAGGCCATCCCCACGGGTACCGAACTTGGTTATCAGCCTCTGCTCGGCCACTTTGTGTTGTTGCCTGTCCCAAAGTCTGCCTTGGAAGACGGTCACCTGAAGGTCTGAGGTCAAATGTCCCGGGCCACTGAAGTGTTCTCCGACTGGGAAGGAACGCTCCTGAGCAGTGATTGTTGTGCGGTGCTCATTCATCAAGCCATAGCCTCTGCTTGATCTCGTCAATGTACCATGCCTCATAGCATCCTTGCCTATAGCGTATGAGATAGACAACATTGGTTGAGTCACATGAGTACCTGCCACATACATAGTGGGAGGTATCCCCACATGTCATGGTGGTATCCATGTCAACATTCTGACACGGCTTACAGCGTCTACCCTGACAGGGTTGTATGGTGCTGCCCTAAAAACCGGGCCATTTGAGGTCTGGTGGTTGTTTAAAGGCAAGCAGTGGAGATGTGGGGAAGGTCTTGGAGAGGTGCTCATCCTCATTGATAATGTGTTGCAGGTCACGAAGAACATGGCATAGTTTTTCAGCTCCTGGGACATACTGGACAACGAAGGATACCCTGTCAGTTGTAGCTCGTGTCTGTCTCCTGAGGAGATCATCACGGCTTCTCACGCATCAGAACTGGCAGTCGATGGGTTGAGCATTGTACCCCGTTTTTAAGAGGGCATCGTTGAGTACTTCCAGGTGCCCGTCACATTCCTCCTCATCTGAACAGATCCTGTGTGTGTGTAGGGCCTGTCCGTAGGGGATGGCTGTTTTAATATGTTTAGGGTGGAAGCTGAGAAGTGTGACATCATGAGGTTATCCGTGGGTTTGCGGTAGAGTGAGGTGCTGAGGTGCCTACCTTTGATGATGCATGTGTCCAAGAATGAGACAGATGGTAGAGAGTACTCCGTGGTGAGTTTGATGGTGGGATGAAACTTGTTGATATCACTGTGTAGTTGTTTCAGTGACTCCTCTCCATAGGTCCAAAGGAAGACAATGTCATCAATGTACCTGGTACATAGTGTTGGTTGGAAGTCCTGTGTAGAGAAGTCTTGTTTGAACCTGTGCATAAAGATGTTGGAATATTGGGGTGCAAAGTTGATCCACATGGCTGTTCATATGGAGAAGTTGTTGTCAAGGGTGAAAATATTATGGTCAAAGATAAAGCGGATGAGTTATAGCACAGTGCTCGGAGATTGGCAGTTGTTGGTGTTGAGTACTGAGGCTGTTGCAGCGATGCCATCATTGTGGGGGATGCTGGTGTAGAGTGCTGACATGTCCATTGTGACAAGGAATGTTCTCGGTTTGACTGGTCCGTGGGTGCTGAGTTCATGTAAGAAATCTGCAGTGTTGTGACAGAAGCTGGGGTCCCCTGTACTTTGGGTTTCAAGATGCCTTCGACATAGCCAGAGAGATTCTCACATAGGGTCCCATTGCCCGTCACGATGGGACATCCCAGTGTGTTAGCTTTGTGTATCTTCGGAAGGCAGTAGAAGTTGCCTATGTGAGAAGTACGTGGGATAAGGGCGCATAGAGAACTCTGAAGGACTGGATCCAAAGTCCTGATCAATGTGTTTAACTCATAGGCATGCTCTTTGGTTGGATTGGCTGGTATTTGCCTGTAGTGTTCTTACTTGTTCAGTTGTTGGTACACTTCCTCGCAGTAATCTGTTCTATTCTTAATGACAATGGCTACTCCTTTATCTGCTGGTTTGATGACTATGTTGTGATTGGTTTTGAGAACATGGATGGCATTGTGTTGTGAATGCATATGTTCTGCTCTACCTTGTGGGTGTAGCTGATGAATATGGCATTTATATATTTCCTGATGGTTTGAGCATACATGTCAAGCCCAGGGCAGTGGGGTCCAAGTTGACTCCTTCTTTGGATCTCTACGGATCCCTGTGATGACTGATCTGGTTCCTCGGTGGGCTCATTGGGATCACTGCTAGCAATTTGAAACTATTCCCGGAGTTTCATTCATCTGATGAATTCTTCTGTGTCTGCTGCAAGAACCATGGGGTCCATTTTGGTGATGGGGCAGATATTGAGACCACTGCTAAGAACTTTGATGCCTTCTGGTTGAAGGATATGATCTGATAAGTTGATGATCGACTTCCCCGCAGTGATAATGTTTTCCACTGTGGTGCCGGGGTGGGCTTGGCTACTGCTGGAGGTGATGCCAAGGTTCCCCAGTTTCTTGTTTTTGGTTTGCATGTACATGGTTTAGTTTTGTCGCCTTGCCTGTTTGACAATGTCCCGTCACTGTACCACTGTATCCTGAGTGCAGGCTGAGAGTGTGGACTCGACCTTAATTTCAAGGTTGTGGCACCTGCTGTAGTTGACCCACTCAAGTCGACCGACAACGCATTCTACACGGGGAGACTTTACCACCGCACCTCTCGCAAACTCCTCAATCATCTTGCGCATTAATTCTACAGCACCAACTCTCAGCCTGCACTCAGTTCTGGGACATCGCCAAGTTCAAAATCCAACAAAGAATTGGAGTTATGCCAAGATTGGGGAACATGGGGACAACTTAGCAAATGTGTTTGTTCTGGAAACTCTGAGAATTGCTAACCTGCTTGACATATTTGTCAAAACATCATCTCATGAGAGCAAGAAGAAAGCTCAAGAAGGTGCATGTACCCCTCATTGACCATAGGATGACCAATAGACACTCTCATGGCTGACTGCCAATGCGGAATTAGGTTTTATAAAAAATATAAATAGTCTTTCGCCCTTAACATTTTGCATTCCTCGCTCCATCCCCTTCACCTTTCGATGATTTCACCCTAATTGCTGGCATTCTTTCCCTGTATTTTTTTATGACCTGCTGAGGGGGTTGGGAATTATGATCATGATTTGAGGGGTCACCTACCATGACCATACCACTGATGAATAACCAGCTGGAGACAGAAACAACATGTTATGTTGTTTGATGAGGGCAGAGCGATGGACGTTATCTGTATGGAGTTCAGTAGGGCATTCAAAAAGGTTCCTCATGGGAGATTGATTAGCAAGGGTAGATCTCATGGAGTACAGGGAGAACTAGCCATTTGGATACAGAACTGACTCAAAGGTAGAAGACAGAGGGTGGTTTTTCATTCTGGAGGCCATGTCATTTGGTTTTAAAACCCTAATGCCTACTAGCCCACTGAGGGGTGGAGGTGTGTGCGTGTGTGTGTGTGTGTGTGTGTGTGTGTGTGTTTGCGTGCATGTGCACATTGGTGTTGTAAAATTCTACCGACATGTTACTTTCTCAGACAATAGCAATGAATCACTTTTTGGCTGAGAAATTGCACATCAACAAACCTAGATCACTAGAGTTTGATTCATTGTGAAGCCCCAAAGTGCAGGAACTGAGTTCTTGAGGAACTTCTAAAAATTGAAACATTCAGGCAACAGCCTGGGTACTTCAAAGAAAACCACAACTTTTACACTATTGTGTGCATGCTGTTGTAATATTATTAAGTTTCAATCAAATAAAGCATTACCTATGTTTATATTTGAATGGAGATAACTATTACCATCAAAGGTCAAATGACTCTCAGTGTGAAAAAAGGTATCTTGACCGAGGGAGAGTGAAAATGAAACAAAAAGATGGCATTCCAACAGAGCCCAACTAATTTTCAGTCATGCAAATCTGCTTCGAAGGGATTTGTAGAGTCATAGAGCTGTACAGCACAGAAACAGACCCTTCGGTCCAACTCATCCATGCTGACCAGATATCCTAACCTAATCTAGTCCCATTTGCCAGCACTTGGCCCATATCCCTCCAAACTTTTCCTATTCATATGCCCATCCAGATGCCTTTTACATGTTGCAATTGTACCAGCCTCCACCACTTCCTCTGGCAGCTCATTCCATACATGAAAAAGGTGTTCCCTTTCACCCTGAACCTATGCCCTCTAGTTCTGGACTACTTCACCCCAAGGAAAAGACCTTGTCTATTTATGCTATCCATGTACCCACCAAGACTTTATAAACCTCTATAAGGTCACCCCTCAGCCTCCGACACTCCAGGAAAAACAGCCCCAGATTATTTAGCCTTGCCCTATAGCTCAAATCCTCCAACCCTGGCAGCATCCTTGTAAATTTTTTTTGAACCCTTTCATGTTTCACAACATCCTTCCAATAGAAAGGAGACCAGAATTGCACACAATATTTCAAAAGTTCCATGTCCTGTACAGCAGTAACATGACCTCCCAACTCTAAACTCAACTCTGACCAACGTGCACTCCAATGTTTCTTTGTTCAGCAACACTCCCTAGAACCTTACCATTAAGTGTATAAGTCCTGCTAAGATTTGCTTTTCCAAAATGCAGCACCTCACATTCATCTAAATTAAACTCCATCTGCCACTCCTCAGCCCATTGGCCCATCTGGTCAAGATCCTGTTGTAATCCGAGGTAATCTTCTTTGCCGTCCTCTATACTTCCAATTTTGGTGTCATCTGCAATCTTACTAACTGTACGCTTATGTTCACATCCAAATCATTTATATAAATGAAGAAAAGTAGTGGACCCAGCAGCTAACCTCGTGGCACTCCACTGGTCACAGGCCTCCAGTCTGAAAAACAACCCTCCACCACCACCCTCTGTCTTCTACCTTTGAGCCAGTTCTGTATCCAAATGGTTACTTCTCCTTGTATTCCATGAGATCTAACCTTGCTAACCAGCCTCCCATGGGGAACCTTGTCGAATGCCTTACTGAAGTCCATATAGATCACATCTACCCCTCTGCCCTTACCGTCCCTTTTTGTTGCTTCTTCATTGGATGCCACTTCAAAAAAGGCAGTGCAGCCTGTTTGGGATCAGCTATCAGTCATGGAGACTATTAGAATGTAATCCAGCTCAGAAACTGTCTGACAGGATCCAGATGTATTCAGATTCTGCAACCATTCATGATCGAATAACATTAACGCTTATGTGATCATTGGTGGTGGCTGACAGTGGCTAACATGTATAATTGGCCCCCTTGGAACTCCTGTAATTTATGTACTCTCTTCACTGGAACAATCTACCTACAGCAAGAGGAAGAAACCAAAAAAAGATTATCAGGAGGATTCCTTGGCTTGTCATAAAATGACAGACCGAGCAGTTATTAAATTATTAAAGGATTGGAACTCTGGAGGCAGGAAGCACGTTTCCGCTGATAGGTGAGCCCAAAACCAGAGGATATGGTTTAAAAGTAAGGGGTAGGCCATTTAGAACAGAGTTGAAGAGAAACTTCTTCACCCAGAGAGTGGTGGGTGTGTGGAATGCTCTGCCCCAGAAGGCTGTGGAGGCCAGGTCTCTGGATACTTTCAAGAAAGAGATGGAAAGAGCTCTTAAGGATAGTGGAATCAAGGGTTATGGGGATAAGGCAGGAATAGGATACTGATTGTGGATGATAGGCCATGATCATAATGAATGGTGGTGCTGGCTCGAAGGGCCAAATGGCCTACTCCTGCGCCCATTGTCTATTGCCCATTTCTCCACATCTGACTAAGCTGATTTAAAATCCCTCTGAAGATACTGGAATGCATATGAAAATGAGGGTTGACATATGCAATACCAGCCATAGTAGGTACATCAATGCTGCCAATGTTATTTCTCATTAAGAACATAATAAAATGCCTTAGGGTATGATTACGTCTTCAGGGTGTCCCAGAACACATCAGTCAGTGAAGTATTCACTTTTGTTATATATAACAATTTTCATGATATTCAGTTAAATACAAATCATTGTGTTGCCGTGATTCGTACCTCTAAAATATATATTCCCTCCGATTAGCACAAATGTGAAGAGTAATTGATGATGAGCAGTTTTAATTGTTATTATATTCATAGGTGCAGATTAGTAGTTTCTGGTATATTTCAATATTTTCTGTTTTCTAGATCTAGGTAAAAACAATGACTGCAGATGCTGGAAACCAGATTCTGGATTAGTGGTGCTGGAAGAGCACAGCAGTTCAGGCAGCATCCGAGGAGCAGTAAAATCGACATTTCAGGCAAAAGCCCTTCTGTTTTCTAAATCTGCCTATCGAAAGCTTTTTGCATGCAGATTAATCTCTAATTTTGCCAACCCAACAATAAGAATACCATATATACTCAAGTAAATGTTGATCTCATGTAAAAGACCCCTATTTTGGTGGAAAAATTTGGAATTTGCCATATGTCTTGTATAAAAGTCAACCCTAGTTCTTCACAGATAACAGATCAACATTTGTGAATCAAGGTATTACCCTGTACATCAATGTTACAATGAGGAAATGAATCCTTTTTCACGCTATGATATGCCTTAATGTACAATTCACACCAATTTGGCGCGCAAGTTAAAGACGCATCAGGTCAGAGTCAGGTGACAACCTCCCTTTGTGTGCAGCTCAACAGAGCTCAGTTCTCCTGTAGCACTCAAGGAACACGGTAATTCATTGTGATTTTTCTCTTTATTCATTTAGAGATCAATGGTGTTTCTGCTAATGCTGCGGTATTTTAGACTGTCGCATGAATTTCAGCCCCTCACAAGTAGTATCCATGTAATATTCGACCTCATAAATTAAACCTTAAAAAATAGTCTAAAAAATTTGACTTCTGCACGAACATATACAGTAATTATTTTTGTACGTTGTAGCGGTATATTCATTAGCATTGAACTGCTAGATTGTTCTCTGCCTTTTTTAATTCCTGTCTAATCCCGTTCCATCCTAACCCTCCCTAACCATTGGAAATCAGACAGGAGACCAGTTTAAAGTATGTGTGTATTTATCTACCTGCAAATGACCCCTAGGACTCCACAGGATGATGAGGCAAATAGGAGTTCCCACTTTCAAAGGGATGCCATAACATTTTAACTGGTTCCAAGTTGAAAGATTACTATAGCTTCACTGTCAGGCTTGGGCAGGGGGTGGGAAGGGTGAAGCACTCATTGGAATTGACCCGAAAAATCACAGCCCCTTCTGTTTCTGATTCCCTCTTCCCTGCCATTAAAGAAGCCTGAATACTTGAGTAAAGAAAGGATATCTTTTTTAAAAAGTTGCTAACTCTAAACTGACCTCCTGAAGACCAATCAGTGACCTTTACATTAGTAAATTAGTCAGACCTCTCTAACAGAGTAACAAAGCATTTCTTTCACTCAATGCAAAGTAAACATGTGAGTTAGGAATAGGGGTAGGCCACTCTGCCCTTCCAGCTCGCTCCTCCGTCAACAAGATCATGGTTGATCTATTAATCCCCATTTCCATAAACCCCAATAACTTTTCTCAACCTTGTTTATCAAGAATCTTTCTTCCCCTCACTTAAACATATTTGAAGACAGTGCTTCCAATATTTTCAAGGGAGTTCCAAAGAGACAGAACATTCCAGAAGAAAAAGGTTCTCCTCATCTGTACTAGGCGTGAGGCCATTTATTTTTAAACCATGACCCAATGATCTGGAGCAGAAACACAAACTGATGGAAAATCTCAGCAGGTCTGGCAGCATCTTTGAAGAGAAATCAGAGTTAACATTTCAGGTCCAGAGACCCTTCTTCAAAACTGATGATAGCTGGGAAAATTTTGTTTTTTTTTTGATGCAGAAGATAGGGTCGGGGGAGAGGTGAGGAGTAAATGATGGATGGAGATAGAGTCCAAAGAGAGAGAAGGAGAAATAAAGGAGTGGATAACCATTAGCCTGGGAGAATGAATGGCTACCGTTGAGGACTATTAGTGGCTAACAATGGATGGTGTGATCATGTTACAGTAAGGCCTGTTGTGTGGGGTTTTGGAGTAAGGACATGGGAGAAAGTACCTAAAATTGTTGAACTTGATATTGAGTCCAGAAGGCTGTAGAGTTTCTGAGTGCTGTTCTTCCAGCTTGCGCTGTGCTTCAGTGGAGCACTGCAGCAAAATAAAGACAGAGGTTGGCCAGGGAACCAACTGGTGTGTTGAAACAGCAGGCAACTGGAAGCTCAGGATAGAATATAGGTTTTCTGCGAAGTGGTCACCCAGTTCTTGCTTTATTTCCCCAATGTGGAGAAGACCACATTGTGAACAGCGTTCTGGACTCATCAACAAGAAGGAATATCTTTCCTATCTTGCCAGGATCTTTTATGTTTTAATCAAGTCACCTCTTACTCTTGTAAACACATCTTTAAAAAAACCGCCTGTTCAAGCTTTCCTTCACAGATGACCTGACAATCCAGTTATTACTCAAGTGGCACTTTTCTGAACTGCTTATAACAATACTTGCATATTTCATTATAGAAAGGAGACAGATGCTGGACACAATATTTGAGATGCGGTCTCACCAATGCACGTAATAAAGGAAACAAAGTCCTGCTTTTGAATACAATTCCCCTCCTAATCAACATTGAGTTTTTCCTGTTAGATTTCTTATTGTACATCTACAAGCTTTCTACGATTCATATACTAGGATACTCAGATTCCTCTGCATTTCAGAGCTTTGCAATCTCACCATTTAGATAATATGCTGCTTTTATAGTCTTTCAGCCAAAATGGCAAATTTCACATTATCCCACATTGCACACCATTTGTTCAATCTTTGTTAACTCACTTAACCCATGTATGTCCATCTATAGTGTTTAGATTAGAGTGGTGCTGGAAAAGCACAGTGGGTCAGGCAGCATCCAAGAAACAGGAAAATTGACGTTTCGGGCAAAAGCCCTTCATCAGGAATGAAGGGCTTTTGCCCAAAATGTCGATTTTCCTGCTCCTCGGATGCTGCCTGACCTGCTGTGCTTTTCCAGCACCACTCTAATCTAAACCCTGGTTTCCAGCACTTTTGCCGATCCACCTAAAGTATCCTTAGGTCATATTCACATCTTACTTTGCCATGTATCTTTTTGTGAGAAACAAGTTGTGTTGTTATCTCTGGAGCAGTGGAGGCTGAGGGGAGACTTGATAGAAGTCTATAACATTATGAGATGCATAGATCAGGTGGATGGTCAGAATCTTTATCCCAGAGTTGAAATATCAAATATCAGGAGGCATGCATTTAAGATGAGAGAGGGAAAGTTCAAAGGAGATGTGAGGGGCAATTGTTTTACACGGAATGGGAGGAGGCTGGAGCGTGCTGTCAGGAGTGGTGGTGGAGGCAGATGCATTCAAGGTTTTTAAGGGGCTTTTAGATAAGTACATGAATATGTAAGAATTGAGGCATATGGATCACTGGCAGGTAGAAGCAATTAGTTTAATTTGACGTCATGTTCAGCACAGCATTGTGGCCCAAAGGGTCCGTTCCTGTGCTGTTCTACGTCCTAACTGTATCAGTCATTGCAGTTAATCCTTCATCCACATCATTTATATAAGTTGTAAAATGTTAAGGCCCCAGCTCTGATGATACCTTGCTAGCCATTTATGCCTGCTCTGTTTCCTGTTGACTTCCCAATCTTCTATGCATGTCAAGATATCATCTCCTCCACCAAGAGTTTTACTTTCAGCAAAATCCTTTCCTGTGGCACTTTAGAAACGCCTTCTGGAAGTTTAAGTACGGTACGTTCAGTGTTTCCCCTTCAATAATTTTGGAATAAACAGTTTTATGAAGCCCAATGCTGTGGTAATGCAAGTTGGTCTCCTGCATGTGAATGAAGGTGTGGATTTAAGCCCAATCCTTGATTTAACTATTTTCGATAAGAGTGCTTTGGAATAAGGTGACTTGGTTATCGGCAAAGAGGGACAGGACCCTTGCTGATACATGCTGTAGAACTTTGTGTTTACTTAGTCCTCCTTAGTCTCGCTGATGACACCACCATAGTTGGTTGAATCTCAGATGGTGATGAAACAGACTACAGACAGGAGGCTGAAGACCTGGAAAAATGGTGCACTGAGAACAACCGAGCTCTCAGTGCCTGCAAAACCAAGGAACTCATTATTGACTTTCGGTGGGATGTTACTCATGTCCCCCTACACATTAACAGCACAGAGGTGGAACGAGTGGAGAGTATCAAGCTCCTGGGAGTGGTCATCCACAACAAGCTTTCTTGGAATCTTCATGTGGACACACTGGTTACAAAGGTACAACAACGTCTCTTCTTCCTCAGGCAGCTGAGGAAATTGGGCATGATGGCGAATACCCTTGCCAACCTTTATAGGTGTGCCATCGAGAGCATTCTGACTGAATGTATCACTACCTGGTATGGCAACTGTAAAATTCAAGATCGGAGACGGTTACAGGGAGTGTTGAACTCAGCCTGGACAATCACAAAGGCCAACGTCCCATCTATCAAATCCATCTACCAGGCCCACTGTCAAGGAAAGGCCGCCAGCATTCTCAAAGATCCATCACACCTGGCAATGTTTTTCTACACCCTCTACCATTGGGGAGAAGGTACAGAAGCCTGAACACATGCACCAGCAGGTTTTGAAACAGTTTCTACCCTACTGTTGTTAGAATACTGAATGAACTCACAAAATCTTAACATTTGGATATACCTGTGTTTTTGTTTTTGCCACTGTTTATCTATTATTTACTATCTATGCTATTTAACTCTGTGATCAGCCTGTACTGCTTGCAAGACAAAACTTTTCACTGTGCCTCAGGACACATGACAAAAAATTCAATTCAATTCAAATCTATGGTCACGGCTTTACAACACCTGAAGTAACTGTTTGTTATTGCTGTTGTTGTATGACATTTGAATTGATTTAATAGATTTATTATTTGGATTTGCAGCCTTAATTCATTACTCAAATTTGTACTCCGTCAGTGGGCAAGACTGCTGCAAGATCTTGGTTGACATGTCTCATTCCTAGGCATAACCTACTGGGTTGCTCTAACTGTTTGCCCAGGAATAAGACATGTCAACCAAGACCTTGTGGCAGTCTTGCCCACTGACGGAGTACAAATTTAATGAGGGGAAAGGAAAGCAAGAAGCAATGGGCAGGACAATATGAATACCATCGAGGTTTCATCTCATTTCTTTGGGAACATTGACAACAGCAACTGCAGAGAAGCCTGTGGCCCAGACCCCACTATGATGGTTTCCGTCAAATGAGTCAATGATGTGGAGTCCGAAGATAAGAAGAAAAAAAATAAAGGAGAAAATCAGTAAGAATTGTAGTGGTCTGTATTGTTCTTCCACCACTCATAAAATTGACGATCATGATCAATGGATTATTCATTCTTAATCCTTGAGAGATTTGAAAAGAATGGAATGCAGAAGGATGGGCATATGAACTACCAAGTATGAACTGCCTATCCAAATGTTAGCTCTCAATTGCCCATGAAATATAGTCACTGAATTATAGTCATTCTTTTGGAGTAGAATAAGGGCGGCTTAGTGCCTAGCACTATTGCTTCACAGTGCCATGGACCTGGATTGATTCCTACTCCTATTTTTCTGGAGTTTGCACATTCTCCCCATGTCTGTCTGGGTTTCCTCTGGGTGTTCCGATTTCTTCCCACAGAGCAAGGATGTGCAAGTTAGATGGATTGGCCATGCTTAATTATCCATACTGTTCAGGGATGTGCAGGCTAGGTGGATTAGCCATGGGAAATGCAGGGTTACAGGGATGGGGTAGTGGGGGTGGGTCTGGGTTGGTTGCTCTTCAGAGGGTCAGTGTGCACTCAATGGTTGAATGGCCTGCTCTCACACAATAGGGATTTTATGATAAAACCTGGCGGCCAAATTGTGCTCAGCAAGCTCCCATAGCCTGCAGGGTAAGAATGATCAAATCATTTTCTTTTGAATATTAGTTTCAGGTGGACTGGATTAAAAAGCACCTCAGTGAGTTTCCCTTTCTTTTATCTTTACATTTCATCTGTAATAGGAGTTATGGAGCCAAATGATAATTTTGAATTAACAAGAGATCACATTGATAGAGAGATGAAAACACAGCTGTATTTTGCTGCTGGTATTGATTCTCCGCTGCAAGTTTGAGTGTAATGGTGGTGAAGTAGCCCATCAGAAGTCAATGTGTAGGACATGTCCATTGAAGAAAAAGGATATTTAGTGTGGGATAGGTCTGGGAGGTCAAAGATCCCCTTGTAGTGACTGCTCATAAATACATCTGTTGCTGACACCGCAGACAAAATTGCAATAACATGGTTCACCGATGTTATAGGTTCCTGCCCTGGATCTCTTAACTGGGGTGACATTAAGGATGGATGACAATGCACACATTCCAGTGGACAAGCCACAGCACTTACTACGGTGCAAATTTATTAAGGAATTAGCTGGATGGTCTGCACTTCTCATGCACTTGAAAGAAAGATAGGCCATTGATCATTTTTGCCACACACTAAGCAGAAAGTCTTTTGATCTAAATTGTAACCTATTGTGGAAGTAAAGGGAATAATTCTCCTCTTGAAGGGTGTTTGTACAGAACGTAAATCAAAACACTCTCAAACTCCATTGTTTACTCCCTTTCATTCATTCATTCCCTCATTCCATGATGACTGTTTTCATTTCTGAATAGCTCCTAAAGTCTGTGGTCTTATTCTATATAATAAACATTAATTTAATCATCTTAAATCTATTCACACCAGTATGCTGTCAGGACCTCAGCCAACCTGAGAGACTTTGCTATTCGATATTATGACTCCATTTGCCATCTTGACATGCAGTACTCTATATTTCAGCACAACTGTGTATAATTTCTTGAAATATTGTCAGTGATGTTTAATTTTGGAATCCTGAAGCACAGTTGCCAGGGTGTGTCAAATTTCCTGTGATGGCATTTGTTTCTGCGTCCTTTTGTATTATGTGCGTTGCATTTCTTTGTTTTTGTCCAGAAGCAGTTAAGATTTCAAATTAATCCGAGGCACTGCAAAAACTTTAAGATGTTATTTTAGTGATTAGTAGAAAGTTGGATTGATTCAGTACATTTCAAACATACATAAAACGTTCATCTCTGAACGTGAACTCTGATGTCAGTTCGGCAACTTAACATTGTTGCTGTTGGCATTCTGTTGGTGTTCAAAGTGTTTTTGGTTAAGATGATTGTGCTTCCCTGCTGACACCTTCCTGACACCATTCTAACAGGCCTCAAGTCTCCTAACTCATAAAGTTGGTAAAATTCAGCCCCTGTTTTATGATTGAGGTGGGGGTACTGATGGTAGGCCTTTAAAGCAAGAAGTACGTAACCATTGATCTGTAACACCCAGGGATTGTCATTTGTCATCAGATGAGCACTTTCACTCATTTGGTCCGCCAGAAATTGAATGAAGAAGCAGGTGAATTATTTCAGCAGTGATCCAAGCACAATGCAGTGCAACAAATACACAAGGCCGCTCATCACCAGTTTCTACAGACCATTTGGGGATGGGCAATAAATGCTGGTCTCACCAGTTGTGCCCACTACCCATGAATATTTATATAAAAAAACATGAAGGTACACTTACTATTTTTTGCTTTCGGGGATGTGATACTTTGATTATCCCATTCAGTATTTCACTGATCAACCCAACATTTCGTTACCAGGCAAAACATTACTTTCTCCAGCCTGGGTGAAAATCTGTCTGTTCTCTCGAGCCTCTGAATTCATGGCTCAAATGCAGATCATGCTAACCCGGATTATTTTTGTCACTGTGTTACTTTTTTTTTCCCCTTCTTTGTTCTTTGATTCTCGGGAAGCCAAGCAAAGTGATTGAGATCTTAAGAGAATTGGGGTCAGATCTCAAAGTTATGTAAAGCTGAATCTACACCAACAGGAAAACTGTAAATTGGTTCCTATGGCCTGCTGAAAAGCTGGGATTAGTCGAATTGCTTTTGAAAAATCTTGCCACAAAAATAGAAGATTGGAATCTGACTTTGAGACTGATTTAAGAGAACAAAGGTTACTTTCCATGGGTGAAGAAATCATTTAAAGTTTGGAATTTTTTACCTCCCTCTTTTATCAGGTAATTGAACCAATTAATTTGTCACAATTCTGTACAGATATTTGATTATTTCAGGATGCGTCCAATGCTGAAAACCAAATGAAAAATTAACTAGGGCAAAGCATGTGAATTTGCACCAAGTTTATTTTTGAGGATTGTCATAGCATTTCTGATGTCATTTCAGCTTGAAGTAGCATTTGTGCACACTTTTAAAAGTCTTGCTTTAACAAGAAAACTAATCCTATATTGACAAACAAATGAAACGTTCTGTACTCTTTCTTGTTTATTCTGAAGGTGACAGTTATGATGTGTACAATTAAAGCAAAATATTCCTGGACATTCGAGATGGGTTGGACAAACTCAGGAGGTCTGGTAGCATCTGCGGAGAGAAAGAGTTAACATTTTGAATGCAATGACTCTTGTCAGGAAGTGACACTTATGTTATGACAGTTATTCCACTATTTCTTTTTATGCTTGAAGTGTTGTCAATGGTTCTTTTCTCTCTCCGTGTAATAGTTTAAAAGTTTGTCAAAAATATAATCATAAGAAAAATGCAAATTGTTACGAATTAATCTGTTATTGAATTTGTTATTTTGTCAATGAAATCAAAGATCAGCTAAATGGCTCATCTGCATTTGCAAGAATAGAATGAAAAATGTTAACCAGGGCTTGATGCATTTAGAGTGGCAATGAAAATGTTCATTTTGTAACATACCAATCAAATAATTCATTATCTGTAAATTCCATTTTAACAGCTGATATTGATGACGTGCAGACCTTGAATGTTTTGCATGAAGGTGACAATGCAACAAGTGATATTTTGTACTTCTCCATTGAAATTGCTGGTAGGACTTTGTTTATAATATTGTTAATATAAAAAATCTTCAACACATTAGTCTTACTTTAGTTCTGTTAATGGTGCTATTATGAATTAATAAAGCTACTTTCTTGAATATTATGTGTACTGCAATTTATAATGACACTGTAGTGTCTTCAATATTGCTAATATATATGACATTTTAAGAATATGCATGAAAATTGGTACCTTAATTTAAATACCAATAATCACAGTGATATTTGGTTCCGTTCAGTTCATTTGGATAGGGAGCTTTAAGCAAATGAGGAAATATTAAATTATTTTATTCCCTTTTTCTGTTGATTTACTGTGAATTTTCATTTACAAACCAAATAAAGAAATTACAATTGGGTAGGTACTATGGAAATGAGAACACAGTATAATCTTATTAACTATCGGGCAAAATTGATCTCTGCACTTTTGCAAAGGATCATAAATAGATGTGTTTTTCAAAAAATATTTCCATTATTGTCTAGATGGAGATTGAACACAATAAAATGCTTGAATTGCAGACTGATCTTTAGATTATCAACATCAGAAATATGCAAATATATTCCAACATTAGCCTAAGTTACTTCTCACAGTTAAACCCCCCAAACTGAAGACATTAAAATCAAAGAAATAGACAAAGAGCAAATTTTAAAAGCCCATGTTTCGTCATCCTTGAACTATCCGAGCATCACCATCATAGCTGACAGTCTCGAAGTGATTTGCATTCTTTGTAAATAGCTTGATGGTTTTGTTACAAAATAAATATTTTCTTCATGATTCAATTTGTTTGAAAGAACAGAGGCACTAATAAGTCTCAAATGAGTCTAGTTGTTTTCCCCTTGTTTCCAGGATGGGGACGGTTATGGTTTCAGAATGCACTCCATGGTTTGAGCATGTTTGACTGGACTTTGAGGCCAGTGTCACCACTCACTGTTCACTGCCTTTGCACTTGCCAATGTCACACTAGCAGTATCACCGGATGGCGTAGTTTAACATCCCATACCAGGCATTGGTCTGCTCAGGGTAAACAACTATGTGTCTCATTGACCTATCAGATGCAAGAATTGTTAATAAGTATCTGAACTGGAAGTGTCTGTTAGAATATTGAATTCTGAAAGAACAAGCCTCAAGCTTTTAACTTGCAGAAGGGTTTTGGCTGTAATGGAGACTCTCACCCATAACAAATTCTCACTTTTTCGCATGAGTTTCATTCATATATGTAAGGTAAGTACAGCAACCTCACACTGTTCAATACATTTGAGTGTTGAATCAGGTAACAAGGCTTGTTATCAGGAGAACTTGCCAAACAGCAATTTCCCAATTTGGGGATTTTTTCCCCTGCAAATGTATAGTGAACCGAAGGTGTTTTTCAAATGTCTCCAAAATGAAGGTGTGTGCATTTAATCGCACCACCGTTTTTATTGCAGACTTGAGCCCATTATCTAGGCTGACATTTTAGTGCTATACTAAGGGAATGCTGCATTGTCAGGTGGGATGGTATTTGCTCTGGCAAAGTTCATGTGATCTGATCCCACTGTTTGTCGAAAAGTACTCTTGATATGTTTCCGAATGTTCCTGCTGCAACCAATACCATCAAAGATACATTAATTAGTTTTCCATTTAATTTTATTTACAGTTATTTGGTTACATCAAACTTGACTATTGCTGATATCTCTTCTTTTCAGCAATCCATTTTTATGTGTGGATCACTGTTGCATTTGATTAGACTAGATTCCATACAGTATAGAAACAGCCCCTTTGACCCAACAAGTCCACACTGACCCTCCATACAGTACTTCACCCAGACCCATTCCTGATATTTACCCAGATTAATGCACCAAACACTTTGGGCAACTTAGCATGGCCAATTCATCTGACCTGCGCATCTTTGGATTGTGGGAGGAAACTGGAGCACCCAGTGTAAACCCACACAGACACGGGGAGAATGTGCAAACTCCACACAGACATTTGCCCGAGGCAGAATTTGAACCCGGGTCCCTGGTGCTGCGAGGCAGCAGAGCTAACCACTGAGCCACCGTGACACATGTTTGCGACGTAACACGAGTACATTCCAAGTAATCCTTTGCATTCTGTGCTTTGGGGTGTTTTTGAGAGATGCATTTTGCAATATGAATGTCAGTTCTTATTTGATTTGTGTTCACCAGTGTGTCTTGTATGTTGCTGAAAATGGGCACAACACACTAAAAGACAGTCCAGAAATGACTGTGCTGAAACTCAGGTGACCAATTCCACACTTTCTGACGGAAGATACTGCCTGTCTTCCCATCTAATACTAGCACTCACTGTGTGGTGTTTCGGCTATTCATAATTTAGAATAGGATTTTGAAGCACTGTTTGATTTTTGGGGAATGTTTCAGTTTTTCAGTTGCATGATTTCATTATTGGTTAAAAACAATGCAGGATGCAAAAAAGGAAATATTTTGAAATACATTGACACTGTTGTTTTTTAATCTGTATAGTTTTACATCATTCCTTTGACACCGAAACCAAAACTATAGCAACCAAGAAAAATACCATAATTGAGGAGATACATTCAGTCAATTTGACAGGAGCCTGCTAAATAGAGTAATTGTAAGGAAGTTGTCAGCAGTCCTGAGGGTTATTGGGATCAGGATGGCATGGTGGCTCAGTGGTTAGCACTGTTGCCCCACAGCGCCAGAGACACAGGTTCAATTCCTGCCTCGGGCCACTGTCTGTGTGGAGTTTGCACATTCTCCCCGTGTCTGCGTGGGTTTCCTCCCACTCTTCAAAGATGTGTAGGTTAGGTGAATTGGGCATGCTAAATTACCTGTAGTGTTAGGTGCAGGGGAATAGGTCTGGGCGGGTTGCTCTTTGTTGGGTCGGAGGGCCTGTATCCACACTGTAAATAATCTTTTAAAAAATTCTAATTCCTTCTACAGTTTAACTGCTTGAGACTTTCACAACAGAGACCAAATGGCATTGTAAGTTGGTTCAGCAGCAGTCAGCAGTGTCGTAATCTTACAAATACAGCTTCAACATGAGTTGGAGTGATTCAGATAGAACCTACTGTTGATAATGATACACATTCTCTTGAAATTCTTCTGGCTGGCCATTTTAGTGAAGGTTTAATAATAGACAGTGCAACATTTATATGTGTCTGTGTGAATCAGTTCCGCATTAATATTGCTGACAATACACTCGACCATTTAGAATGGCTACAATATCTCAGTGGACCCAACTAGGCAGAATCAGTTCCAGCAACAGGTTGCGTCAAAGCATTCATGGCCACCCTGCCATGCTTGGGTGCAGTGGTAAATGTGTGTGACAGTAGACTTCTCCCGGTAGAGGTTATGAAATTTCTGCAAGTGACACTCCCTTAGATGTCCAGTGCTCCAGAATTCTCAACTTGTGCTGCTGCATTGTGAGAGGCCTTCTATTATTTGTAGTGTGGTTATGTCAGCTCTGACCTGGTAAGTCTTGAGAGGCTGTACTGAAACATGGATCTCTGCTGATAATAGGACACCCCTCACTTCCAACTTCCCAAGTAGTCAGCAAATGTAATAGCCTAATGTTTTATTTAATGTAGAAAATCGACCAAAGCATTCACTTTACTGGACATAACCAATGCTATCAGGAGATTGCAATGAAGTCTGGCCACATCTAAGCTGTGAACAAGAAATATGCCAGTGAGATAATATCTAAAAGAAACCAGGGTTGTACAAGGTATTCCGATAAGTCCGGCAATAGTTGAACTTTAGCCCACAGGACCAAGGGAGTGTGAAGTGTATGCAATATGTTTTCTTTGAGATCAGATAGCTTTAGGAACACATAAACAAGAATAGATCAATCAGACTATCAAGCCTGCTGTCCCATTCAAGGAGATTGTGGCTAACCTGCACCTCACATCTGTTTCTCTAGCTTTGCTAATGCCCTTAATGAATATAAAATTTAAAATATCTGTTAAAAAGCATCCACTTTCTGTTGAGGGAGAGAATTCCAGACTTCTGAAGTCCTTTCTGTGAAAACGTTAAACGTGTTCCAATTAGGAACTCTCCACGTTAAGGTTTAAAATGTTCTGGAGAGTGTTCCACATAGCACAGGACTCAGCATTATGGTAATTTGTAACAGTGTAAATTTTATTTGACAAAAATGCAAAATGAATATATAACTGCTAAAAGAATAATCACTGGATAGAATTTAGGGCAAAATGGTTCTGCTGTGCAGATAAAAGGAAAGCAAAATCTGAGTATACATTGTGGCCTTAACACAAACTTCTTGCTACAGAAGAAAATTAGGGGGATAAAGACTGAACTAATTTCCATAAAGGTGACATTTTTGTTCATTAACAATGAATGGCCAATAGTTAACATCTTGGGTCTTGTGCATTGATCCTGAAAATGTTGGATTTTTGTGAAAGTAATGGAATAAGCAAAAATAAACAACGAAAGCTTGAGTTGAGTTGTAGAGAAACTAAGATTTCTGTAACATTTTGCTAAAAAGTGACAAAATAGACACTGAGCATTCCCTGGCTGTGATCCCTGCAGTTACAACAGATCATGCACGTTAGTACTCTCTAATACTCATCTCATCAGATTTTATAGGGTCAGCATGCCATTTTGTGTGGATTGCTGATACCATTTGCCACTTCTTCCAGAAGCCTGACCAAAATCAGAAATGGTTGCACAATCTCGCCCTTTCTTGGTAATAAATAAAATTGAAAAATATCCCACCAGTCCCGACTCAAATCTTCTGTGTGGTCCACCTATATGTTTATTTTTCACTCTACTGTGAGTATTTCGGTCTCACGGTAGGCTTTTGACAAGCAGAGTCTGAGCAACTTCAAATTTGGGAATCCAGCCAGTCAAATTTATGTCAGGAAAGTTGTAAGGGATAGGTAAGGTTTTCCCATTTCCAAGGTGTGCGGAATCCTTCCACGGTCCTCCCAGGTGCCCAGAGTTGCAGCAGAGGGATGCCAGAAGCACAGCACAATTCTGCCCCCATTCTCTTCAAATTATTTTGAGACAATTTTCTGCTTCAGAATCTGAACCGCAGAGAGAGTTTTTTTTTGGAAATAGGTAGGGATCAAGAATACTTGATGCATTACAGAAACAAGTCGATGTCGTTTTGAATATATACCTAGATTAGAGTCTTGGTATTTGTATCTGGCTGACACAGTTTGGATAAAATCTCCTTTCATTCCTTTTCTTCTCTTCTTTTCCCTCCCTCCCCCTACCACACTGACGCTCTCAGCAACAGCTGGTTCAGGTCCAAAATCAAATAAGTCTGAATAATCTTCATTTAGTTTTTTGTGAGTTCCTATAAATGCGTTTACCAGTCACAGCTGTTGTAAAATAAAGAAGACAAAATTTGAGTTGCTGTCTTTGTGATGGAGTATAAATTGCGTTGACTTTGAGGTTGTGATAAGTGATGCATTCCAAGAGGAATAATTCATTACTTTCGTTGGATGCCTGGGAACAAGAATAATTGAAATTCAGGGGATACAATTTGTATGTCATGCATTTAAATATTTTACAGTTTTTGCCGATGTAAGGTATAATTCTTTTTACTTGGACAAGATGATTCTTTTATCTCTTTCAGATCAGTGTTTTTTTTATATTTGTTCTCAACTCTTAAATGGTTCTAAGTGATGGGTACAACAAGATTATGGGCTGAATGTTATGGGGTGCCATGGTTCACACTCCTCTCAGCTAATAAGTTGATGATTGGCAGAGGATCCACTGCAATCCTGGTGGCTGCCCTACCCTGCACCAATTTCATAGTGGGAGTAGGTGGGTCTTCCACCCCTATCTTGGACAGATGTCATGGCTTCAAGAGTTGGTGGCCAATTAGATGATCTGGCCACATCAAAAATACAAGGTGGGACCAGGACAATGGTAGTGGAAGGAAAAGTGATATTGAGGGGGAATGCATCACCCAGCATCATACTGGGCAGACATAGTTGCTACACCTCTCACAAGGATTGGGTGTTTCCCGTCATTGGTAAAGTACCAACAGGATGAGGCTAATTATTGGCTACTTAAGGACATCAATATGCCCAACTGCAGGTGGGTTGTCTGATATCTCTCCTGTCCCCATCCAATTTCAGATAGATTGGGACAGGCAACAGAAAGGGCTCTCTGTTGGTTACTGTGTGGTTTCCTCCCTTCAAACAGACCAACGTGTCCTGAAGGACCAGGCTGGGATGCGAAGGTGGGGACCAGGTCTAACAGCATTTCGCCAGGCCAGGACAAGTGAGTTTGGGGTCAGGTACAGGCTGGGTAAGGCAAGGCCGAACGGACAAATGGGGAGTGGGTCAAGCATGGCAGGACAAAGTCAGGACAGGACAGAGGGTCGATTGTTTTCATTCTTAATTCATTGGGAACTACTGCCTGGGCAAGCATTTGTTGTCCATTCTGACATGACATTGAGAAGGTTGTGGTGAGCTGCTGCCTTGACTTGCTGCAGTCTGTTTGTTGTGGATGTTGTTAAATTTGAGAGGGTGCAGAAAATATATGACAAGGGTGATGCCAGGGTTGGAGGATTCGAGCTATAGGGAGAGGCTGAATAGGCTGGGGCTGTTTTCCCTGGAGCGTTGGACTCTGAGGAGTGACCTTATAGAGGTTTATAAAATCATGAGGGGCAAGGATACGGTAAACAGACAGAGAGTGCAAAATTAGACGACATTGGTTTAAGGTGAGAGGGGAAAGATTTAAAGTGGACCTGAGGGGTCCTTTATCATGCAGCGGGTGGTGTGTAAATAGAATGAGCTGCGAGAGCAAGTGTGGAGGCTGGTACAATTACAATATTTAAAAGGCATCTGGATGGGTATATGAATAGGAAGGGTTTAAAGGGATATGGGCCAAGTGCTGGCAAATGGGAATCTATCACATTGGGATATCTGGTGGGCATGGACAAATGGGAGTGAAGGGTCTGTTTCCGTGCTGTACATCTCTATGACTGTGTTTACATTCCCTATTACCTGTTGAACTTGGATGATAGCTTGTTGTGATTCACGATGATTCCCAAAGCCCTCTGTTCCGTGGGGTTTTGCAGTCATTGACCGTTTAACTACTATTCAGTTCATATATTCTTCCTGTCGAAATACAAAACCTCACAGTTTCCCATGTTATATTCCATCTGCCAAGTTTCTCCCTGATCATGTTACCTATCTCCATTGCTCTGAAGTCTGTATGTGCCACCCTCACCACTTGCTACCTCAGCTATGTTTGTGACGTCCTCAAATTTGCTCAAATACAGGTCATTAATATATATGGCCAATAATTGCAGCATCACTTTCATGACCCTTCAGAATTTTGTGCATTTGAATTTGATCAGCTGTCTTATCAGCTGCCTTCTGCATTTTAATTATTTAACCAACCTCCATCCTTGGCTCTGTTGGCAATAGATGTTATATAGAGCAAAATTGATGAATGAGCACAACTAGAGGTCAATCCTATTGCTCATTTTTCGCGGCTATTTTAATCTTTCAGAATAAAGTAGCTTTCTTCTGGCAGTATCACGTCTTTTGAAGAACTTATTACAATTGATCAAAAAAAAGTAAGCTTTGCTAGCTGCCGTAAAGGGTCAGAAGGCGTCCATCATAGTTAATGTTGCTGATTTTATGGTAGCAATGTACATAATAAAGCTATCATTTCAAAGCAATAACAAGTAAGAGTATATAGGCATGCCAGATGTTGGCAGCAATTGACCTTGACAACTAGTTTTCCCACTGGGAAAGGACATGCACTTAACACATCAGTAGGACATATCGAACTGCACAGTAATAGATACAAAAAGAGCATCTGGCCTGCTCTTGTTAATAACTCTGAAAGAGGCAATTAAAGTCCATGCCAGTTTGTCCTTGCAGACAACGTGGCAGGAAGAGGACAAGGGAGATTAATTAGAGCAATTTGTCTGCTCGAGAAGCTTTTATACAATGATTGCCAACAGCTGGCATAGTTTGAAGATATCTTGTTTGGTGTGGATGAATTGTGGAGAAGTTGTAGCCAATAAAGCTTAGTCAATCTAAGATTCAAACAAAGTACAAGCACAAATTAATGTAACATATCTGACAATATCACTGGTAGCCAAAAAACATGTTTATTGAGTTAATAGCCTTTTACGTACACTGAAGGTATCAAGAACATGGAACAAAGAACATAACAGCGCAGTACAGGCCCTCGATGTTGCACCAATCTGTGAAACCAATCTGAAACCCATCTTACCTCCTTTATTCCATGATCATCCAAATGCTTATCAAATGACCATTTAAATGCCCTTAAAGTTGGCGAGTCTACTACTGTTGCAGACAGTGTGTTTCCACGCCCCTAATACTCTTTGAGTAAAGAACCTACCTCTGACATCTGTCCTATAACTATCACCCCTCAACTTAAAGCTCTGTCCCCTCATCGAATGGGTAGCCATCTGCATTGGGAATCTTAAAAGTTTGTAAAATGAAAACTCGCTGCGTAATAACAAGATGAGAAGTGCTCCTGTGAGAACTCGACAGGCACAAGAATATTGTCTTAAAATCCATTTTAGTTAATGTTCATGTACTTCTTAACTTGGTAACCTAGTTTGGTGATCTCATCCTGCTGAATTCAGATTCCTCATTGAAATGTGAGGGAATAAAAACACTGATATCCAGGAAATCTGGTCGACAGGCATTTCTGAACACTTTGGTTTCAGTCATACCAGGACAGCAATCAAAACGTAAACAGCAGAATAAATATGACCAACCACAGCAAAAGTCGCACACTAGGATGAGTTCAATAGCTACTGTGTGACTCGGAATAAACAGTTAACCTTTGTGCAATCATTTTACTGTCTGAGCAGTTGTGGGAGGGATTGCGGGAGTGGGATCAGAAATTGTAATTTGCACACTGTTGTTATCAGGGGGATTTTTCTGGCCATTTTTGGCATTAAAGCTGTGTGTATTCCTTGACGCATTTAACAAAACAGACAAATTTAAAACGTTTTGTCTGCAATCCATTTACTCATGGAGGCACGGCCTCAAATACAAGTCATATTCTTTGCGAAACAACTATCCTCCCCAATTTGATAGGTTGGCCTGTGTTTTGGGTCCCAAAGGGATGGGAACGTTTTTGACTCTACAAAAACCCGATCTCGGAGAAAGTGCCCCGAAAGTGGGGATTTTTGTCATGGCCACTGCTCCTATTGGGTGTTTGGAGCCTGCCTGATGTGGAGCCATGCTGGGGTAGAGGCCAGTCTAGTGATCTGCCACATAGAACTATGAAGGAAATAATCCACTTAAAGAAAGAGCTCTGTGACCTCACTTCCTCGACCCTCCACTTACTCTCCATTCCATATCCGTGCCAACCCATGGCCCCACCCATCCCCGTGGTCTTTCACCTCCTTCATACCAATGTTTACTTCTACTGACCCATCATTGGCCTTAATAGCTTTTATGTGAACTTTATGTCAATTGATGACAACCCATGCACATTACCTTTTGCACAATGATCATTCTGCTGATAAATTAGCCTTAGATAGAATTTGTAGCACCACTTTACCCAAAGTTAGACAATCAGACCCGTGCTGAGAATGACGAGTTCACAATTTAAATAAAAACCATCAATTGATTAAAAACCCACTTGCTTTACTTAACTTCTTTTAGACCGCTTGTAAAAACAAGCATTTGTATTTGTAGTCCCACATCAAGTACACTGTAACCACTTGGAACTGTCAATCAAACTGTGAACTAATTGTGAAATGCCTGTGGTAATACTAGGTTGTGAAATTAGCCATCAGGCAGTGAGAACCATCAGGTGCATATCAAGGGACAATATAAAATAGAAACATTGACTGATTTTAAATGCTGCAGTTTTTTTCCAAATATTTAAAGGGGAGGAATTTTAAACGCTTAGATAATTCCCTTCGACAATTCTATTGACAGGTCCCATTGACAGTGCCAATACGCTTGACAATTTCTTTGATTTTATTCACTTTTTATGGGCATTGATGTCTTCTTTTAACAATCTTAAAGAAAATCTTATCTTTCTCAGAGGGCAAGTTATCTCTCCCAAAGGAACAAGACCTTTCTCAAAGGTGTTCCCAGACCATATTCAAAATGAGGTTTGTTTTGGAAACTTAAAACACATCCCTCAAAGAATTCTGGCAACCTTATACCTTGTTCTATTAGATCTAAGTAAATAAGTTCTGTTTTGGATGTCCCATTGGCAAAAAAGTCAGGTCTGACTGAGACTGCTGCACCTCAACACCTGAGTGAGCTGCAACTATACAGACTAGAACCTCCCTCGCAATTGGGAAGTGATGTAGGCAGGGGGATAGATTTCCAACTTCAGCCATCCTCCACCGTTTTTATTAACTCAGGTCCAGGAGTCCACTTATAGAGAACAGACTCTACAAACACGGTGATTATCGTTATGAGAAATGCCCAGGAAGGCCATTATCCCCAGGTTCCCCTTCATGTCACACTTCATCCTGACTTCGAACTAATACATCATTCTCTTCGTCCTGCTGGGTCAAAATCCTGTAACTCCCTCACAGTGCTGTCAGTGTACCTAAACGCTAAGGGACAGTCAGGATTCAAGAAGACCACTCACCACGATCTTCTGAGGAGTATTTTGGGATGGGCAATAAATGCATTCCCAGCCAATGACGCCTATGTTCCATGAATGAATCAATTAAAACACACCTGTAAATGTGTGCTGTAGAGTCAATGTCGTGTAACAGCATGTTCAAACATCTTAAGCTCACTCTGCGATTTCTATCTTGCAGGGCAGCAAGGTGGCTCAGTGGTTAGCGCTGCTGCCTCACAGCGCAGGGACCTCGGTGTGATTCCATCTTTGTCTGTGTGGAGTCTGCATAATATCCCTGTGCCTGCTTGGGTTTCCGTCAAGTGCTCTGGTTTCTTTCCCTGGTCCAAAGATGTGCAAGCTAGGTGGATTAGCCATGGGAAGTGCAGGTTTACAGGTAAAGGGTAGGGGGCTGGACCTGGGTGGCCTGCTCTTGGAGGGCCAGTGTGGACTCAATGGGCTGAATGGCCTGCTTCCACACTGTAGCATTTGTATGATTTGTTGAAATCATGACTAAACTATATCTTAACTTCACCCACCAACCTCCATATTTCTTATTGTCTCAGTAAACATTGTCTCCAACTTGGACTTAATCTTTTGAATTAAGTGAACTTCTGCTCCTATTAGGAATAATCTGTTGCTCCCTTCCAAAAAGAATATTGAAGAACATGACATTGCATTTATTTTGAATGATGTTAACAGAAAAACTAACTCATCACAGATCACGAATAACCAGCACCAAGGAGCTTTCTGGTTAGTTTCTCCATATCATATGATTTGAACAACAGGACTGCAGTTTGTGAGATACTTAACATCCATTTGTTGACTTTTAAGGGAGGCAGGAGAAGAAAGTATTTTTCCTAAATGTAGGGGATTAGGGGGTAAAACAAGAGGGAGTTCATGATAGAATAATCACACAGGGTCTCTGGATTGGTTTGTTAACTTTTCCTTTCTCTATTCTGTGTAAGAGATCAAAAGAACTAAATAAGCAGGACATTCAGTAATGTCATCCTGCTTGTCACATTTGATTAAAAACTTCCATGGAAGGTAGATATAACAAAATTCTAAAGAGGTGTCCCATGCCTTGAATACTTTGCTTCTGACTTCCTGGTCATGCAGGAAGAAGATGTTACTCAATCTCTCTGGAGGAATGATTTGGAGATACGATGCCCAACTCATCGACCGCCAGTTCCGACGTGCCACAGCAAGGAACCGTAATGACCTCCTCAGGAGACAGACACGTGCTGCAACCGAAAGGGTACCCTTCGTTGTTCAGTATTTCCCAGGAGCTGAAAAATTACGCCATGTTCTTCGTGACCTGCAACACATTATCAATGAGGATGAGCACCTCACCAAGACCTTCCCCACACCTCCACTACTTGCTTTTAAACAACCGCCAAACCTCAAACAGACCATTGTTCGTAGCAAGCTGGCCGGCTCCCAGGACAACTCCATACAACCCTGTCACGGTGGACGCTGCAAGACGTGTCAGAGTGTGGACATAGATACCACCATTACGCGTGGGGACACCTCCCACCTTGTACATGGCAGGTACTCATGTGACTCAGCCAACATTGTCTATCTTATACGTTGCAGACAAGGATGCCCGGAGGCATGGTACATTGGGGAAACCGAGCAAAGGCTACGACAACGGATGGATGGGCACCGCACAACAATCAACAGACAGGAGGGTTCCCTCCCAGTTGGGGAACACTTCAGTGGTCCAGGACATTCAGCCTTGGACCTTCAGGTGACCATCCTCCAAGGTGGACTTCAGGACAGGCAGCAGAGGAAAGTGGTCGAGCAGAGGCCGATAGCTAAGTTCGGTATCCATAGGGAGGGCCTCAACCGGGACCTTGGGTTCATGTCACATTACAGGTGACCACCATTGCACTACACATACACACAGATACTCCTACACACACACACTCTCACATACACATGGACACAGGTACACACAGACACGCACACAGACACCCACACACACCCTTACAGACACACACACTCCCACACTCACACATGCACCCCCTCATAGACTTAAGACACTCGGCACTCACTACACACACACATACACTTTCTCACACTCACAACCCCCAACCCAGACAGACACACACACACACACTTTCTCACACTCACAACCCCCAACCCAGACAGACACACACACACACACACTTTCTCACACTCACAACCCCCAACCCAGACAGACACACACACACACACACAAAGACCCACATGCACACATATATTTTGTGGGGTGAATTTGTACTTGCAGAGTTACATTGCACTTTGCTCAAAAGGTGCACGCATTTATGTTAAACTCCGTTATCTCACTTTTTAGATTAGAAT
The DNA here is from genome assembly GCF_047496795.1 of Chiloscyllium punctatum. Lineage (NCBI taxonomy): Eukaryota > Metazoa > Chordata > Chondrichthyes > Orectolobiformes > Hemiscylliidae > Chiloscyllium > Chiloscyllium punctatum. Next base: position 14,476,080 of record NC_092739.1, read on the forward strand.
CCATCTAAACATCGTGGCATAGACAGAGAACACAGGGGGCCAACACCTTCAACATATTGTCTAGCTATCACCATTGTTAACAGCTAACCCGAGAATGCAACTTTTAAAAAAAGAGGGTTTTGTGATTTACACATGAAAGAAGTGAAACTATCACAGTATTCTAACAGATGAAAGGCTTAACAATCAATTTTTCAATGTATAATTTCAGTTACATACACTGTAACTTTTTGCTATAAATTCTGTGTGTTAGGATTGAGCCCTCCACTACCACCTGATGAAGGAGCGTCACTCCGAAAGCTAGCGTGCTTCCAATTAAACCTGTTGGACTATAACCTGGTGTTGTGTGATTTTTAACTATGTTAAGTACAACAGCGAAGAAGCCAATTCAATCAAAATCAGCCAGATGAAGAATTTCACAAGTATGCTGAAGGACTGAAACAATTGCTAATCAGTTCTGCTTTGTTTGTATACACTGTGTGTACTGTTTCCTTTCAAAATGACAATAGAGAATTATAATCTAGTCAAGGAAATTAAATGCTTGTAATGCTGCTACCAGGAGATAAATGGAACATAAAATAGTAATTATATCAACATTCAAAATTGAAAATAGTTTGAACATGTGATTTCCCATTTTAATTCTGCTTTGATGACATGCTGAAATGTCTCTGAAGTATAGAGGGTTTTTACATTGTCTTTCCCAGTCATCAATAAGTTAAAAATCACACAACCCCAGGTTATAGTCCAACAGGTTTATTTGGAAGCACTAGCTTTCGGAGCGCTGCTCCTTCATCAGGTGCTGATGACAGGTCCTGATCACAATCACCTGATGAAGGAGTGTCGCTCCGAAAACTAGTGCTTCCAAATAAACCTGTTGGACTATAACCTGGTGTTGTGGGATTTTTAACTTTGTACACCCCAGTCCAACACCGGCATCTCCGAATCATGATCAATAAGTTATGTTACATCAGGGAACTTACCATTAATATACATCAGACATTTGAAGCTTTCTTATTGGCACATTAGAACACAAATTTCTGAACTGAATTATGATTGAACATACATACTGGGTATGGATTCAAGTATGATTATGGGGATGTGATGGAATAGTGATGTTATTGCTAGACTATAAATCTAGAGACCTTGGTAATGTTCTGGAGAGTCAGGTTTGAATCTCGCCATTGCAGATGGTGGAATTTTGATTCAATAAACATCTGGAATTAGGAGTAATGACCATGAAACCATTGTCAATTGTCAGGAAAAGCCCATCTGGCTTATCCTTTAGGGAAGGAGATCTGCCATCCTGACTTGGTCTGGTCTAAATGTGATTCCAGAGCCAGATGTAATTGAAACTGAACTGCATTCTGGACAATCAGAGATGGATAATAAATGCTGTCCTAGCCAGTGATGCCCACATTCCATGAACAGATAGGAAACGTGATTATTCTGTTGCGGACTTCCCTCCTGCACTGCATGTTGATCCCCTCCTTGAGAGAGTAAGAATTGTTTTCTCCTACCTCTCTTCAAACCAAGACTTCATGTCTTGATGTGTGAAGCATTTGCAGCAAGTTAGATAATTAGCAGCACAAATAAAAATAATTATGCGCGGCACTTTTGATATATGGAGACATGGTTTTGTGGTGACCAAGGATGACAACTGAATATTCAGAGATATTCAACATTTAGAAACCGCAGACAAAAAGGGAAATGTTATGGTGCAGCATTGTTAATAAAAGGAGAAATCAATGCAACAATCAAGATGGATATTGGCTCATAAAAGCATGATAGGGGAATCTTTATGGGTGGAGATAAGAAACTCCAAGGGGCAGGAAAGATTATTGGGAGTTATCTGTAGACCCCCCCCTCCACCTAATGTAGATATAAAGGTAGGTATTAAACTAGAAATCCAAGATGCATGCAATAAAGATATAACTGTGTTCATGGGTGACTTTAATTTACATATAAATTGGATAAACTAAGTTAGCAATGAGACTGTGGAGGAGGATTTCCTTGAGTGTGTAAGTGATTTATGTTTAGACTAATACTACTGGGAAACCAACCAGTGAACAAGCTATTCTAGACTGCATGCTATGTGATAAGAAAAGATTAACTTGCAGTTTGGGGAACCTTACTAAAAGGGTTATTGTCTGTCCTTATGTAGCAGGTTGTGCAAGTGACAGGCAGGTGCAGCAAGCTCTTAGGGAGAGCGTTTTAGCCTTCATTGCAAGGAGTACCAATATCTTACTGTAGATATACAGGGTATTGGTAAGACCACACTTGGAATATTGCATAAAGTTTTGGTCTTCCTATTTAAGGGAGAATACAGTTCCCATTGAAAATGCAGCAGAACTTTACCAGAGCTCTCTTACGGGGAGAGATTGGTTCATATGGGCTATCTTCACTTTTTGAAGTTTTGAAGCTGAGAGGAGATCTGATTGAAATATTTTTTTAACAATCTAACAGGGCTGAAGGTTTTGGTGCAGAGAGGATTTTCCCCTTATTCGGAGTCTAGAACCACTGGTCAGTCTAACAATGTGAGACAGGCCATTTAGGACTCAGATGAAAACTTCCTTCACTCAAAAGGTAGTGAACCTGAGGCATTCTGCACACAGAAGGCTATGGAGGCCAAATCACCGAATATATTCAAGACAGAGATAGATGCATTTTCAGACTTTAAAGGCATCAAGGAGGAAAGGGGAAATGTGGCAATATGGCATTGAGATGGAGGATCAGCCTTGGTAATAGTGAACGATAGAGCAGGTTCAAAGGCCAAATAGCTTGTACCTGCTCCTCATGTGTATGCTCCTGTGAAACAATTATTAAATATTTCCATAAATCTGATTAATTTCAAAAACTAATTGTAATACTGAATATATTGTTTTGTTGCTGGGTGTGGTTGTCATGCTTGGTTTTGATGGTTAAGGCATCCATGCTTATTCTTAGATCAAATCTATGCTGAAAGATTATTTAACCTGATGTAGTCAATGTAAATTAGTTGAATATTCTTTGTGTTCTTTTGTGGGATGTGGGCATTTTTGGTGAGGTCGGCATTTACTACTCTTCTGTAATTCAGGAAGTGGTGATTAGCTGTCTTCTTAAACTGCTGCAGTCCACATAGTAATGTGGGGACAGTACATCCACAGCGCTAGGAGAACTCAGGGAGGAATGGTATCATGGTTCAAAGTCAAGGTGGTGTATGGCTTAATCGGGAACTTGCAGATAGTGATCATTCCACGTCTCTGCGGCGAATGTCTTTCTAAGAGGCAGAGGTCGTGGATTTGTAAGGTGCTGTTTAAGTAGACTTGATGAGTTGACACAGTGCATATTTTATGTGGTGCACACTGCTGCCATTGTGTCAGTGGTGAAGTGAGTGAATGCTGAAGGTGGCAAATTGGATCGGCCAAGTGGGCTACTTCATCCTAGACGTTGTCAGGCTTCCTGAGTGTTGCTGGTGCTGCAATCATCCAACCAAGTGGAAAGTGTTCCATCACACTCCTGATTTGTGCCTTGGAGATATTGGGCAGGCTTTAGGAAGAAGAAGGATGAGTTGTCACTGCAAAACTCCAAGACTCTCCAAGACTGCTGTCATCACTGAGTCTATAAGCTGGTTAGGTAAAATTTTGGATAGATGGTAATGCCTAGGATGTTGAGGGTGCAGGATTCAATGATAGTAACGCCGTTGAACATCTAGGGACAATGGCTAAATTCCTCGTCGTAGGAGATGTCATCGCCTGCTGCTTGTGTGTCATAAATATTACCAGCCATTTATCACAGCTCCTCTTACACCCAACCTCCATTCCTGAAGAAGGGTTATACCTGAAACATTGACCTCTCCACCTCCTGATGCTCCCTGGCTTGTTGTGTTCTTCCAGCCTCTTGTCTATCTACCTTGGATTCTAGCATCTGCAGCTTTCTTGTCTCTAACTAGTTATCAGCCTTAGCTTGACTGTTGAATCTTGCTGCATTTGGGATCCTGAACAGCTTCAGTGCCTGTCTTGATGGATGTGTTTGTAAGTTTTCAAGTTTTATTTCCCCAAATTTGTAGAATTATATAACGGTAAGCGGTTTTTAAGCCCAGAAGGAAACATACCCTAAAACAAAGCAAAGAACTGCAGATGGCTGAAATCTGAAACAAATGTCAACAGAAATTGCTGGAGAAACTCACCAGGTCTGGCAGCATTTGTGGAGAGAAAGCAGAGTTCCTGTTTCAAATCCAGTGACCCTTCTTCAGAACTGACAGCAGCTAGGGTAAGGTGATACTTGTGTTGATATTTATGTGGGTGTTTGTGGAAGTGGGGTGGGAGGCTGCTTGAGGTGGAGGGTAAGGATTGAGTGGTCAGGTGGAAAGGGAGCTTGGAGAGAGAGAGAGAGAGAGAGATAAAAAAAAGGTGGTCAGACAAAGAAGTAGTTGCGAACAAGCCAAGGAAGACGAGAAGCTAGATAAGTGACAATGGGTAGCTATGAGTTGAAAATGGGTCGGTTGTACTGAAAGCAACCCATTTCATGAAAAGACCTGGGATCCCAAATGCAGCAAGTAATGGACATGGAAGGAGGTGTTTGTGCTCTAACATTGTTAAACACAATATTGGGTTCTGAAGAATGTGAGATCCCCAAGTGGGAGGTAAGAAGTTGTTCTTCCAACTTGCATTGAGCTTTCCTGGATAACTGCAGAACATCTTAGACAGAAACTGTTGGCATGGGAATATGATGGCGTATTCAAGTGGTTGGCAACTAGAAGCTTGGGGTCTTTTTTATCGAGAGATTGTACATGTTCCACAAAGTGATCACCCAGTCTGTGATTCGGCTCCCCTATGTACCGCAGACTGCATTGTGGCAGGAAATGTATCCTAATGGCTAAAATATTGGCATTATCCATTTGCTGCTTGAAAATTCTGAGTCAATAAAAGATTGAAAGAAGTTTGACATTGACTCAAATAGAAAGATGTGCCAGAATTCTTTTACCAGAATTCAGTCGCTATCTCAATTTGTGAACCCAGACAAAAATGGCAGCACATCTCTGTTTGAAAGCTGCAGCATTGCAAACATAATCATGAGGGATTGAAAATTCTCAGGTGATGTCCCATGGTTAATGTCATATCAACACTAGATAATATTGTAATCTCGGTGTCAACATCACTGAGTAAGCAGGGAGCCTAAGATAAAAAGATGAAATTTAAATAAGATTTAGCTAAGTTTGTCTGAATGTAGGGAGTTTAAGTAGTTTAGTAAATTTGCTTCTTTGTGCCCCATGGTTGGCCAGGTTAAGCTGCTGGAGATTTCTCATCCATCTCTTCCTGAACCATGCAAATCCCATCTAGGGACCTTGGCATTGATGTGCAACTAGGTTCAAAGTGCCTGCACTTTCAGACACACATTTTGTCTTTTCACAGTTTGGTGGGTCTCCCATATAATCAGAAAATAGAACAGAGAACAGTGAAGCACAGCACAGACCCTTCAACCCTCAATGTTGTGCTGACCTTTTCTCCTACTCTAAGATCAAACTAACCTAAATACCCTTTATTTTACCATCATTCATGTGCCTATCCAAGAGTTGCTTGGATATCCCTAATGTATCTGACTCTACTACCACTGCTGGCAGTGCATTCCATGCACACTCCACTCTCTGTGTAAATTACCTACTTCAGACCTCTTCCTTAAACCTTTCTCCAATCACCTTAAAATTATGCCCCCTCATGATAGCTATTTCCGCCCTGGGAAAAAGTCTCTGGCTATCCACCCTGTTTATGCCTCTCATCATCATGTATACCTCTATCAAATCACCTCTCATCCTTCTCTGCTCCAATGAGAAAAGTCCAAGCCTTCTCAACCTTTCTTCATAAGACATGCCCACCATTCCAGGTAGCATCCTGGCAAATCTCCTCTGCACCCTCTCTAAAGCTTCCACATTCTTTTTACAAGGTGACAATCAGAACTGAACACAACATTCCAAGTGTGGCCTAATCCGGGCTTTATAGAGTTGCAGAATAACCTTGCAGCTCTTAAAACTTAATCCCTCTGTTATTGAAAGCCAACACACCATACATCTTCTCAACAACTCTATCAACTTGAGTGGCAACTTTGAGGGATCTATGGACCTGAACCACAAGATCCCTCTGTTCCTCCACACTGCCAAGAATCCTGCCTTTAATCCTGTAATCTGCATTCAAATTTGACCTTCCAAAATGAATCACCTCACTTTTGTCCAGGTTGAATTACATCCACCACTTCTAAGCCCAACTCTACATCCTGTCAATGTCATGTTGCAACCTACAACAACTCTCCACACTATCCACAACTCCACCAAACTTCGTGCCATCCACAAATTTACTAATCCACCCTTTCACTTTCTCATCCAATTCATTTATAAAAATCACAAAGAGCAGAAGTCCCAGAACAGATCCCTGCAGAACATCACTTGTTACTGAGCTCTGGGCTGAATACATTCCAGCTACTATCACCTCTGTCTTCTATGGGCCAGCCAATTCTGTATCCAGACAGCCATGCCTTCTTGCTTTCTGAATGACCCCACCAAGGGGAACCTTATCAAATGCCTTGCCATATCCATATACACCACATCCACTGCTCTACCTTCATCAATGTGCTTTTTCACATCCTCAAAGAATTCAATAAAGCTTATGAAGCATGACCTGCCCCTCACAAAACCACGCTGACTACCTCTAATCAAACTATGCTTTTCCAAGTAATCATAAATCCTGCGTCTCAGAATCCTCTCCAATAATTTGCTCACCACCGACATAAGACTGACTGGTCTGTAATTCCCAGGGTTATCCCTATTCCCTTTCTTGAACAAGAGAATAACATTTGCCATCCTCCAATCATCTGGTACCACTCGAGTGACAGTGAGCATGAAACGATCACCATCAAAGGTGCAAGAATCTCTTACCTCACTTCCCGTTATTACCTTGGGGATATCTCATCTAGTTCAGTGGACTTACCTATCCTCATGCTTTTCTAGTGTATCCTCCTCCTCAACATCAACCTGTTTGAGCATATCAGCCTGTTTCACGCTGTCCTCACAAAAGTCAAGGTCCCTCTCACTGTTGGATACTGAAGCAAAGTATTCATTCAGTACCTCCCCTACCTCCTTTGACTCCAGGCACAAGTTTCCTTAGCTACCTCTGATTGACCCTCCCCTTCACTCTGGCCATCCTCTTGTCCCTCAAATAAGTGTAGAATGCCTGGGAGATTTCCTTAATCCTACCCACCGAGGCTTTTTCATGCCCCCTTCTAGATCTCCTAAGTCCATTCTTCAGTTCCTTCTTGGCTACCTGTAACCCTCTAGAGGCCTGTCTGAACGTTGCTTCTTCAAACTTAAGTAAGCATCCTTCTTTCTCTTGACTAGATATTCCTCATCTCTTGTTATCTAAGCATCCTTCACCCTACCATCCCTTTCTTGCCTCAGTGGGACAAACCTATCCAACACTCGCAGCAAGTGCTCCCATTTCTGTCACCCATTTCCCTGACAATATCTGTTCCCAACTTATGCTCCACAGCTCCTGCCTAACTGTATTGTAATTACCCCTTCCTCAATTAAATACTTTCCCACATAGTCTGCTCCAATCCTTCTCCATGTCTATAATAAAGGTCAGGGTGTTGTGATCACTATCACCAAAATGTTGTCCCACTGAGAGACCTGACAACTGACCTGGGTCATTGCCAAGCACTAAATCCAATATGGCCTCCCCTCTAGTTGGCCTACTTACATATTGAGTCAGGAATCCTTCCTGGACACACCTGACAAAATCCGCTCCATCTAATCTATTTGCACGAAGGAGGTTCCAATCAACATTGGGCAAGTTGAAGTCACCATCACAACAATCCTGTTACTTCTGCACCTTTCCAAAATCTGCCTCTCAATCTGCTCCCCTGCATCATTGCTATTGGGGGGGTCTATAGAACACTCCCAACAAAGTGACTGCTCCTTCCCTGTTTCTGACTTCCACCCATAATGACTCAGTTGACAAACTCTCCTCGATGAACTCCCTTTCTGCAGCTGTGATACTATCCCTGATTGGCAATACCACTCCCCCACCTCTTTTACTTCCCTTCCTATTCCTTTTGAAACATCAAAGCCCTGGAACATCCAAAACCATTCCTGCCCCTGTGATTTCCAAGTCTCTGTAATGGCCACAGCATCAGAGCTCCAAGTACTGATCCATGCTCGAAGTTCCTCACCCTTATTCCTGACAATCCTTGTGTTAAAACAGACACATTAAACCCATCACACTGGCTGCAATTTTGCCCTACCAGCTGTCTATCCTTCCTCATAGACTCTCTGCACACTGTATCTGCCAGTTCACTAGCTACCTATAACTCCATACCTCCAGTTCCTATCCCCCTGCCAAACTAGTTAAAACCCTCTTGAAGATCTCTAGCAAACCTCCCGTCCATGCCTTATGAGAGAATGAGGCCTTCAAGTAAAAACAGTAATGAAGAGCCTCAAAACTACATGTTATTGAAGATTGTCATGTTATTATGAAATATGAAAATCGTTCTTATAGTGTGGATGATCTAAACTTAGGGTGAACACCAGATATTTCAAAAAAATTCTCTCAAAGTGTATCCAAGAGGTGTTGTGATGATTCAGTGGATGGAATTTTTATACTGGTAAGTTCATCCGATTACTCTTTCAAAGTTCTTCTCCTCATAAGTACCAAATTGTTCCTCACGAGTATCTTTCTGCATTAAAAAATTGACTGTTCCATGTTTGTCTTATTCTGATCTGTGCTGTGCTACTTTAAGCCTATTTTCAAAATGTGCTATCCAAGATGGCTTTACTGTGTTTGGCTCTGGCATAGAGGAAGGGTGTACAGGAGGAAAGGTGCATATATTGTTATGATTAGAGTCTGGGGGATCCGAATAAGTTTTCCAATTCGTCATAATTCCTAACGGAATATCCCAATCTCAAACTTCCATTTGAAGTGAAAAGAACTGGCTCCCCTTCTTTATTCACCCACGCCCTTTGTTTGTTGCAACAAGTGTAATGTAAAGGTAACCCCTTCCCTTGTGGATAGTTTTTATCTAGACCCAAGTTAACTTCTGCTTTAAAAGGAGCCAATTTAATTAGGCTTTCTCGAATTAAGTAGTAAATGTCAATAACTAAATGTAAAGTCGCCACAGTCCGACTGAAGATTGGGACACAGACACACTTTAACCTCTGACCTTTAATGCATTGTCTGAGCTGAGATGGCACCTCTTGTTAGAAAAGCTGAAGCTATCATGAGAATATAACCTGAAAGGAGTTCTAGGATTTACACATTAAAGAACTGAAACTAACATATCCCATTCTAAAACATGAAAGACTTAACTTAAATTTGTTCAATATAGCATTCTCGCTCCATGACACTGTAACCGTTTTGCTATAAATTCTGTGTCTTATGATCCTGCTCCAGTGCTACCTGATGAAGAGGCAGTGCCTCAAAAGCTAGTGCTTCCAAATAATCTTGTTGGTCTATAACCTGGTGTTGTGTGATTTTTAACTTTGTCCACCCCAGTCCAACACCAGCACCTCCACATCATAACCATAGAAACCAATGCTAAAAGACCTCCAAAGGCAATTGGGTTTACGAAATACTTTACAATTTAGTCAACCTGAATGGTTTGTTTAATGGTGCTGTAAATCCTGTAGCTGCAAGGAGGCATTTATCTTACTGAAAGAAATGGCAGCCATGAGAGGTTGTGAATAGTTAAGTTTCTTCACTGGTATTTATGGAATTTCACAGTCAATTTCAAAACAGTGTAGACTTACACCAATCTATTTTGATAACATTTGTGACCAGATCTTGCATTGTCCTTCATTTATTCTGATGACCAGAGTACTTTTCGTTTTCACAGTGCAGAAACAATTTACTTGCTCCACCAGCAGAGGTCACAAATAGAATCACAGGGCATCCGAATTAATGCTCTGTGTGCACGGCACTTTGACATGTTAATTAGTTTAATCTAATTTCAAATCAGGGTTTGTTGTTTCACGGTGGACAGAGAAGTTTACAGCCAGCTGCACGAGGGATAGAACTGAGAACAGTGTCAGTCTCAAGCATGCATGGTTCTAACTTGGAGGGGGTAAGGGATAAGACATCATTGTGAGCACAGATAAAATAGGTCAAATTGCCCACTTCCCTGCTTTCTGATTGAACAGGCTGGATTTAAAGTTGGGAGTGTTGTGGGGAGAGCGGGGGCTGCATTGCAGTGATGGTAGTGTCTGGGGAGAGAAAGGGTCACTATCCCAGGTGGAAGAATCTGGAGCAAGTTCATCGCCATTGGACGAGCTCACCCTGACTGGTTGTCCGGCTATAATTTGGCTTGAGGCAGCCCATATGCCTCTATTGGGGAAGAAGTCTCACCTCTAAAATCCTGCCTGGCCAATCAAATGGTCAACTACTGTCTTGTCTTGGATTGCCACTGAGAGCGGTGGCCACTGCTGGAATTGCAACAGATCATAAAGAAAGCTTTCAGTGATGGCTCCTGAATGAAGTTATATCCTGGATCTTGCTGAGTTGCGCTGGCAGGCGACAATGTGGAGAACAGCAGATGTCAAAAGACAGGGAAGCACGGCAGATGTCGAAGTTGCCACCAGCCTTAATGTTTTTGACTCTGGTCATTCCAGGATGTGCAGGAGATTTTTACGCAGTTTTACTATGGCTGTCCAGGAATGTGTTCCACAGGTGACGAATGTCATATAGTCATAGAGACGTACAGCACGGAAACAGACCCTTCGGTCCAACCCGTCCATGCCAACCAGATATCCCAACCCAATCTAGTCCCACCTGCCAGCACCTGGCCCATATCCCTCCAAACCCTTCCTATTCATATACCCATCCAAATGCCTCTTAAATGTTGCAATTGTACCAGCCTCCACCACTTCCTCTGGCAGCTCATTCTCTCTCTCTCTCTCTTTCCTGCACAGACCTCACCATGTGCTTCCTTTGTCTGTCCTTCTCCCTTTTAAAACTTATATTTACCAGAACTGAAAAACACGTGCACCTTTCAACTGAATGGGGCCAGTTTTGTATGAGTTTTGTGGAAATGGCAGGTTTTTCATGACTCCAGGGAAACAGATCCTTAAGACTAACATCCTTTCATTGCAGGAATCAATTCAGTCAATCTCCATGAACTGTCCTCCCTTGTACCCTCCTTGAATAAGAAATCCAAAACTGTATGAAGACGGTGCATATTCTGTAAGGTGGTAGCAAGACTGGGTCGAATCTGAATGATGTGAGTCAGTGGTGAATTGGTTGAGGTGGTTATCTTGACATTGAGACCCGCTCTCCAAAGCTGACCCATTTTGCTCATTGTAAGATTCTCACCAGGGAACGGTGCGTACACATTTGATGATTGATAGTGTCTATTAAAAGGTAGTTAACAGCTGGAATTCACCACAAATTGCAATCTTGCCAAACACGCCAAACAAAGAAAACTCAACATGGAAACCAGAGCAGGTTCAACTTGCTGCTTGCTCCAGGAGATGCATGTTGACCACAAACAAGCTGTGGAGCAGGGCATGATCCACCAGCGCCCAGCCACATTTCCACCATGAAAATTGGCATTCTATTTTCAGGGCGGCATTGCCACCAACATGGGATCCTCCAATGTACTGGCACCTGTCCTGCAAGGGTATTCTGGTCGAGGAGGGCAACCAGCAGTGCATGGCTGCACTGGGTACAGTTACTGCACAAGGGAAGGAAGCCATTGCATTGTTTTACCAGGCTGCCCACCAGGGCTGCTTCCTTGCTCTTTCAGCAGCGTGCGCCTGGTGCCTCCTGACATGTTCCCAGCATGCATAGCTTTCCCTGGCCTGTTGCGCAATGTTTTGCAGCAGCAATTGGCACAGTCAGATAGTCACACATGTGGCCGGGATATGCAGTGATTTGCAGTAAAGGGTGAAAACCTTTGGAAATTCTGGACACAATATAGCATTCTAAACAAACTATTTACGCCAGGTGTCATGGTCTACAAACAAAGTTTTCCAGCCATCACCAACATGTACACTGATTCCCTCCTTTCCTCCCATTGGACCACAGTGAACTCCCCATCTCTGCAGCCTCCTGACTTGAGACTGTCAAGTGGTCTGAGAGTTGCTCCTCCTTGACTAGGTGTGTCCTGGCAGCCCCCTTCCTCTTTGTGAAGAGGCAGCATGTAAACTATGGTCAAAATCTCTATCGCACTCTCGTCTTATCTTTGGGTGCAATTGAGTGCAGGTGTTGGTGACTCTCCAGTAATCCCTGAGGCTGCATTATAGCCACTAACAGTCCATGGAGGCAGACAGACAGTCATAAAACTGGCTGCACTGCAGCAGCATCTGAGCATGACAAGTAGGGAGTCAATGCAGTATCTGGATTGCTAAAGTTTCTCAATAATGAGGGCCAATGTGTCCTAAATGTCTTCCTGCTGCTGCAGAAGCTGCTCTTCCCTGTGGTCTGCAAGAAATTCATCATGTGTGAGACAACAGAATCATCTCCTGCCACAAGCTCTGTACTGCCTGGTCTCCATCAGTGACCAACTGCCAATGCCGTGGGACATTGTCCCTTAGTAAACATCATAGAGCCTAGTGAGGTCTTATTGACTATCCTGCTGAGGGGTCCAGGAGCCTGTGGAAATAATGCTACCTCCAATGCTTCCCACGATTACCTAGAAAGTTCAAGGTACTCTCTTCAGTGTGACAAGTGCTAGTTCTTGTGAGGATCGATCAAACTGTAAGATATAAGAGGCAAAAGACACTGTACACACTCATTATTTGTGACATTTGTTGTTTTCCAATCGCTTGAGCTTTTCCAGAATCGGTAAGGAAGTTTGCTAGACTACAACTAATCCATTATTGACGCTTTGGTGCATATCCCTATCTCTAACTCAGAAGAGCACAATGGAGTCAAGTCCCGTCATAATATGTCTGACTAGGTTGATTAAAAATATCTGCAAACAATTCTGTAACTTTGCAAACACTTAAGATGTTAGGACGAAAGCTGTCAGATCAAGGAAACCTGTCAGCCTTTAGTTTTCTTAATACTTTTAATTTTTGTTGATGTTTGTTTTAATTTCTTCCCTCCCATTTGTTTACCTGAATTTCTATGATTATTAGGATGTTAGCAAGTTTTGAGAAGGTTTGTAGCTCAGGTTGAGGTTCTGGATGTAGGTTTGCTCGCTGAGCTGAAAGGTTCATTTTCAGACATTCCGTCACCATACTAGGTAACATTATCAGTGAGCCTCTGGATGAAGCACTGGTGGTACAGCTCGCTTTCTATTTATGTGTTTAGGCTTCCTTGGGTTGGTGGTGTCATTTCCTGTGGTGACGTCATTTCCTGTGGTGATGTCATTTGAAATGGCAGAAAATGAGATCACCAACCCAAGGAAACCTAAACACATAAATAGAAAGTGGGCCAGTGTTTCATCTGGAGGCTCACTGATGATGTTACCTAGTATGGTAACAAAAAGTCTGAAAATGAACCTTTCAGCTCAGTGAGCAAACCTACATCCTTTATTGGGATACTTTTCATGTCTACTGTGAAGGCGAATATAAAGTACAGGTTATTTGCGTAAATTATTTGGAAGTTCCTTATTTCCCATTGTAAATTCCCCACTCTCATCCTCTAATGGATCAATGTGTTGTTTAGTTGGTGTAACTTTGTAGATACTTGCAGATACTCGTAGGGGGAGGTGGTGTGTAGTGGCCTTACCACTAGACTAATAATTCAGAGGCCTAGGCCATGTTCTGGGGATCAGGTTTGAATTCTGATGTGGCAAATGGTAGAATGTGAATTCAATTTTGTTTTTAAATTGGAATTAAGAGTCTAACAATGACAATGAAACTATTACTGATTGTCAGGAAAAGCCCATTTAGTTCACAAAAGTCCTTTAGGGAAGGGAAACATGATGTTCTTACCTTACCTGGTCTACATGTCAAGAAGATAATTTGTATTGCAGACGTTTCGTCCCCTGTCTAGGTGACATCCTCAGTGCTTGGGAGCCTCCTGTGAAGCGCTTCTGTGATGTTTCCTCCAGCATTTATAGTGGCCTGTCTCTGCCGCTTCCAGTTATCAGTTCCAGCTGTCCGCTGCAGTGGCCGGTACATTGGGTCCAGGTCAATGTGTTTGTTGATAGAGTCTGTGGATGAGTGCCATGCCTCTAGGAATTCCCTGACTGTTCTCTGTTTGGCTTGTCCTATAATAGTAGTGTTATCCCAGTCGAACTCATGTCATCCGCGTGGTGGCTACTAAGGATAGTTGGTTGTGTCGTTTCGTGGCTAGTTGGTGTTCATGGATACGGATCATTAGCTGTCTTCCTGTTTATCCTATGTAGTGCTTTGTGCAGTCTTTGCATGAGATTTTGTACACTACATTGGTTTTGCTCATGCTGGGTATCGGGTCCTTCATTCTGGTGAGTTGTTGTCTGAGAGTGGCTGTTGGTTTGTGTGCTGTTATGAGTCCTAGTGGTCGTAGTAGTCTGGCTGTCAGTTCAGAAATGTTCTCGATGTATGGTAACATGGCTAGTCTTCAAACTACTGGACCTGTGCCTCACAACACACTTCACATTCAACAACCAAATATATGAACAAATCAACAGCACACCCATGGGCTCACCCATCTCTGGACTCATAGCAGAAGCGGTAATGCAAAGATTAGAACAAACAGTCTTACCGCAAATTCAACCCAAACTCTGGGTCAGGTATGTGGATGACACCTTTGTAATCATTAAAAACACAGAAATAGAGAACACGCACCAGATCATCAACGCCACACTCACAGGAATCCGATTCACTGGAGAGGAAGAAAAGGACAACCAACTCCCATTCCTAGACGTGATGGTGCAGAGAACACCGAACAGAGAATTCACCACAAAGGTTTACAGGAAAACCACACAAACAGACCAAGTCCTGAACTACGAAAGCAACCACCCCAACACACACAAAAGAAGTTGCGTCAAAACATTGTTCAAAACACACTGCGGTACACCAGAACTGCAAAAAGAGGAAGAAGAACACCTCTACAATGTATTTGCCAAATACGGATACCCCCACAATTTCATCAACAGATGCCTAAGGGAAAGGCAATGGAATGAGGACATGCCGCAACCCAAAGGACTAGCCATGTTACCATACATCAAAAACATTTCTGAACTGACAGCCAGACTACTACGACCACTGGGACTCATAACAGCACACAAACCAACAGCCACTCTTAGACAACAACTCACCAGGACAAAGGACCCGATACCTAGCATGAGCAAAACCAACGTAATGTACAAAGTCCCATGCAAGGACTGTACAAAACACTACATAGGACAAACAGGAAGACAGCTAACGATCCGTATCCATGAACACCAATTAGCCACGAAACGACATGACCAGCTATCCTTAGTAGCCATACCCACGGATGACAAGCAACATGAGTTCGACTTGGACAACACTACTATTATACGACAAGCCAAACAGAGAACAGCCAGGGAATTCCTAGAGGCATGGCACTCATCCACAGATTCTATCAACAAACACATCGACCTGGACCCAATATACCGGCCACTGCAGCGGACAGCTGGAACTGACAACCGGAAGCGGCAGAGACAGGCCACTATAAATGCCGGAGGAAACATCACAGAAGCGCTTCACAGGAGGCTCCCAAGCACTGAGGATGTCACCTAGACAGGGGACGAAACGTTTGCAAGACAAATTCCCAGCTCGGCGAACAGAACCACAACAATGAGCACCCGAGCTACAAATCTTCTCACAAACTTTGAATGTCAAGAAGACTTCACCTGATGAAGGAGCAGTGCCCCAAAAACTTGGGATTTGAAGTCAACCTGTTGGACTATAAGCTGGTGATGCGTGACTTCTGACTGTGTCCACCCCAGTCCAAAACCACCACCTCCATATCATATTCTTTCAGTGCCCCAGCTAACCAGTTAGCCAGTTTAATACCAGTGGATTGTTCGGTCATTTAGTTCATTGGTAAATATGGGATCTTTTTGGATGCAAATTGATTTTTGTGCTTTTTAAAAAAATGCAGCACTGATTGTACTGCAAACATGGTACCCAACTGACTGTAAAGCTCATTACACTGACCTGAGGAAACTTACAATGCTTGATAAATGCAAGCTTTATCTTCTTCTCATACTTTAGATTCTCCATTACTATCATCGATTTCCCGAACAGTTGAGCAACGCTCCATAGTCGATCTTTTTTTTCAGTCATTGTCAATGCATTGGCTAGGAATATATATACATTTGCAGAGACATCTGCTCTAGCTCTGTCCTGTCTCCACTTCCCGAAGTAGATTTCTATACTGTCAATGACAGCAAGTCAGTTTGAACATCAACTCAGCTCAGAAACAAAACTCTCCTCCCTGAATTAGTGAACAACATTCTAAACAACTCTGTATGTGAAGCATGAAATATCTTAATGGCGGTTAAGTAATCATCACCTTTTATTTCTGAAGTAATTTTATTTAGAGTAACTTAGAAAACCTTTATTGTCATTATTTATAAAAGGCTTCCAGATTGAGAGTTAACCAGCTAACCAGAATCACTCACAATAGCTAAACATTTTTGGTTCCTTTTTATAGTTTTAAATGAGTTCTTAATTTAAAATTGTTCAAAACAGCCCTATTGTATTTGAATGCTGGTACTTTCTTGGAAAATGTGGAAATGCATATATTTTTCAGTATCTAAAGCATAATGCATGTATGACTGACTTTCACTGCCTCATCAGTGCCAGCACATGTGTTAGTTAGTTAGTTTGTTAGTTTGCAGCAGTGTGTTCCCATCTGCCACCACTTTGATCCTGGCCCAGACAACTGTGTATCGTCACAAATAAGATATTCCCATTATTGTAACCGCTATTCTAGCTGGTCTGAAAGGGGTGGAAGGATATGGATCTAGCTGAAAGGCCTCTTCTTATTCACTTCTTTGTATCTTGACGATACTAAGTGGATTAATAGAGTTAATATGAACAGATGTTTCTCAGCTTTAGTTAACTTTTGATAGCAAGAGTAACAGGCAAATTCATGTCTGAAGTCAGGAAGGATTCTTAAAAGGAAAGGGCAAGAATTGTTACATGTATTGCTCATTTTTGGGGACATAAATGGGATGAGGTTAGGGTTATTACATATCTTGATTTCTAACTAAGAACTCTGTTTAACGTGCTGGTCTGATGCACGTGAATCCAGATCCACAACACTGCCTTACCCTGTAGCCAGTTTAATACCAGTGGATTGACTCTTAACTGTCCTTTGCAAGCCACACAGTTTAAAGACAAATAGGACGGGCAACCAGTGATACCTACATTTCATGAAATAATAAAGCAGAAGACTGGGAGTTGCTGGCAAATACTGTTTCCTTCTTGCATCCCTCATTTCTCCTCAATAGTTACTGTATACTTTTGACATGAGTTAAGGCCAGACACATTTGAATCTTTCTACTATTACTAAACAGCCTTATGAGGTCTGAGTATCACTCATAGGATGAGAATCACAATCCTGTGAGACAGAGAGGCATAATCTTCTCATTCATCAGTTTACATGCAACAACTGCTGCTGGTTTTCCAGACAGCTGGAAGTGAGCATAAATAACAAATTGAAAGTGTAAAATATAATATATAACTAGAAGTGTAAAATATATTGAACACTGCTCTTGGTTGTCATTTAATTTTGGGGTGTGTTTTGTAAGCTAGATTGGATAATGTTTCCTCACTTCGCATTTTGAAATCAGTTTGAACAATGTAACTCAGTTCCCAGTGGTGAGAGGCTAGTAAATGGATCAGGATTGAAAATAATATCACATTTTTTGCAATTACAGGTGCTCTTCTGAGTTTCAGGGACATTTTTATGATAGACAAAAACATGTTTTACAGTGTTTCTAATCCATGCTACAATAAACTAGGAGAAATTCACTTTGAGATATGACGTTAATGAGAATAATGTGTACAGAGATCTCATATCAATGGGTGCCATATTCAAGTTAGAAAAGCATATTTTCAAATTTATAAAATGATACCTTCATCAATGTGGCTAGAACATTTAAATTAAAATTGAAACTTAAATTTGTAATCATATTGGACAAAATTTAAATGTGTATCAATTTAAAATTCAAGAAGCATACTTACCAGGCAATTGTAAAAGTCATACATTTTAAAAAGAATTTAGGAGAATAGTAAACAAATGCTGTGAACAAATGTGGTTTCTTTAGTACTTCTAACAGGCCTTTGACGCGGATGCCATTAAAGATTTTGTCTGTACTGGCCACCCATGCAGTCTCCAATAATCCCCCTCACAGTGCTTGGCATTGCTACAGTTTAACTGAAACAATTGAGGTTGTCAGCCTTTGAAATATTGAGAGTTTGCAGCTGTCACTTGTGTGGGAACAGAGGGGGGGGAAAATGCTTACTCCCCTCAAAAACAGGACCTAAATAATCAATGTTGAAAGTATTTCAGATGAGGTGCTGGTTACTCATTGTAAGTGATGGACTTGGCACTCAGAAGCTCATCTGTGCTAAGCGACACTTATTGTTACCTTTCAATAGTCTTAACGATGTCGATGTTTATGTTTAGCCTCCCCTCAAGCACCTGACTTTGAACAAATTAATACCAAGGAAACATTTTAGTTTTTCATACGTTCAAATTTTAGGGTTTTTTTTTACCTTTTCTGTCATCCACAATAGTTCCCAATTTATCTCACAGATCTGCATAGAATGGTCTTGAACTCAGAACAGTCATAGTCCTGCACAAAGGCAAGATTAAGAGATGGATTTGTCACAGGTGTCAGGTGAATTGAATGAATGTTGTTTTTCTGGGCACATTTTATCCTCCTTACTTACAGAGTCATTATTGCCTTCCCTTTGGATCTGTTCGCCAAGCTGGGAATTTGTGTTGCAGACGTTTCGTCCCCTGTCTAGGTGACATCCTCAGTGCTTGGGAGCCTCCTGTGAAGCGCTTCTGTGATCTTTCCTCCGGCATTTGTAGTGGTTTGAATCTGTCTCTTCCGGTTGTCAGTTCCAGCTGTCCGCTGCAGTGGTCAGTATGTTGGGTCCAGATCGATGTGCTTATTGATTGGATCTGTGGATGAATCTGTGGATAAGCACATTGATCTGGACCCAGTATACCGGCCACTGCAGCGGACAGCTGGAACTGACAACCGAAAGCGGCAGAGAGAAACCGCTACAAATGCCGGAGGAAAGATCACAGAAGCGCTTCACAGGAGGCTCCCAAACACTGAGGATGTCATCTAGACAAGAGGACGAAACGTCTGCAACACAAATTCCCAGTTCGGCGACTAGAACCACAACAATGAGCACCCGAGCTACAAATCTTCTCCCAAACTTTGAACCTTCCCTTTGGAGCCAAGCATGACGTGTGCAGGAATTTTCTTCATGAGGAATACAAGTGACACCTGGTGTCAGAGAGCCATTTACCTTTCCACACCAGCTTTCACAGTTTACCTGATACTGCTGTTGTTGTTGGTGCACAAGCTGTAAATCATGAAGCATACCTGGGTGACACTACAATACACTTCTAATTCCACTGCTACAGCCACAACAATTGGCCAATTACATTGCAAAATTGCACAAATATTAAAGAAGAACATTTTCAGAATTTTTTGTTTGGTAAACTAGCAGTAGATTACTGATCCACACCGTGTTCAGAAAATCAAACTTTGACTGATGGGGTACAATGCTGTGTGAAATTAAAATTTGACGTGTAGAAGCACAGGAAGAAAAGAAGTTAAAAATCACACAATACCAGGTTATAGTCCAACAGGTTTAATTGGAAGCAAATAAGGCTATTCAACCTTTTCAGCTGGTCTCACTTTTCACTAAGATCATGACTGATCTGTGACCTTATTCATTACATCGACCTTTATCCTATATCATTTAATAACTCTCGTTAAAAGAAACCTATCAATCCCACGATTAAAGATTAACAACCGACCTAGCTTTGATTTCCTCTTGTGCAGAAATGTCTCCAAATTTCAGGCCATTTAGCCCATGGACGCTGGGTCATGGCTGATCACATATCTCAGTGCTACTTTTCCATGTCATTTCCTATGGTGATGGATCCTTACATCCAGATAAGGAAGGACACCACTTCGACTGGGACAACACATCCATCCTAGGACAAGCCAAACAGAGACATGCACGAGAATTCCTAGAAGCATGGCATTCCAACCAGAACTCTATCAACAACCACATTGACCTGGACCTCATTTATCACCCCCTGAGAAAAAGAACAGGAGGTGACATCACCACAGGAAATGACATCATCACAGGAAATGACATCACCAACCCAAAGAAACCCAAATATATAAATAGAAAGCAGGAATCAACAGCAGTGCTTCGCCTGGAGGCTCACTGAAGATGTTACCTAGTATGATGACGAAACGTTTGAAAATGAACCTTCCAGCTCAGCGAGCAAACCTACATCCAGTATATTTTGCATCTCCCGCAGGCATGGCAATTTGACTTCTTCCAAACACGTATCTGTACTGAAAGCCATCTCTCACAGTTTTGCCCATTCACTTAATATTCTCTGTAATTTTATTCCTAGTTTGCCCTTCTTTCGGTCCAGAATAAAGTGAGGACTGCAGATGCTAAAGATCAGAGTCAAAGAGAGTGGTGCTGGAAAAGCACAGCCAGTCAGGCAGCATCTGAGGAGCAGGAGAGTCGATGTTTCGGGCATAAGCTCCTCATGGAAACATGGTAGGGAAATTGAGAATGAGGGAACAAAATCTGAAATTCAGATCAAGACCATTCTGCAGATGAGTTAGGAAACACATTCCTGATGAAGAGTTTATGCTCGAAACATCGACTCTATTGTTCCTCAGATGCTGCCTGACTGGCTGTGCCTTCCATCTGTCCAGTCAATTTTTAGGTCATTGAATGATATGGATGAACAGCTCTCGATTGTGTTTTCAAAATCATTGATAAATGTTTTGGGTCATTGAAAACCAATCCAGGCCTTTGTGAATCATTACTCGTCACTTCATTTTAATTTCCTTCCATAGCCATTATTCCTACTCTCTGTTTGTTCTAATTGTATCTGCACTAATTTGGTTTTGATCCTCACAAGCTATTGATTTAAATGTGTGAGGGTTTTTTTTTTGCCCGACAGCCCAGCTGTAGTAGTCTAAAAGGATAGTCATGCTCAGCCGCAACATAAACTTCTCCAACTGTTCTCACCTGCACAACTTTGAGGGAATGTTATTCTATAGACTCACAAATTTCTAAACAACTCAATCCTTTGCCTTCAGTTCCAAGAGCTTTGATTTTAGTTCAGAGCCTACATAAAGCAGGTGTCCTCCAGATGTGCTCCTGATTACTTTGATCATACAGATTGATGTTTGTATAAAAGCTAGCATTACACCTTGACTAATTATAATCCAAGACTTTTTAATGAGCTCCAGCCACTCTCAGGAGGTTACTTATCCTAATGCAGTGGTTCCAGAGAAAGAAAAAACTTGACTGGCAAACGGATTGAAAAAGTCCAAAGATGTACAGGTTAGGTGAAGTGGCCATGCTAAAGTGCCCATAGTGTTCAGGGATGTGCAGGTTAGGTGAAGTGGCCATGCTAAAGTGCCCATAGTGTTCAGGGATGAGCAGGTTAGGTGAATTGGCCATGCTGAAGTGCCCATGGTGTTCAGGGATGTGCAGGTTAGGTGAAGTGGCCATGCTGAAGTGCCCATGGTGTTCAGGGATGTGCAGGTTAGGTGAAGTGGCCATGCTAAAGTGCCCATAGTGTTCAGGGATGTGCAGGTTAGGTGAAGTGGCCATGCTGAAGTGCCCATAGTGTTCAGGGATGAGCAGGTTAGGTGCATTAGTCTGGGAAGATGTAGAGTAACAGGGTAGGAGAATGGGTCGGATGGGATACTCCTTGGAAGATTGGTGTGGACTTGTTTGGCCAAGTGGCCTGTTTTCATACTGTAGGGATTCTATGATTCTATGAAAACACAGCTTTGTATATTCATACCAACGTTATGGCATTGTATATGGATGCATGTAAAATTTCACAGTGATGTGATTGGGGACACTAACATTCGCTATTTATTTATGCGTAATTTGGAATAGCAAAAATATTCCAACGTATCAGTTGAAACATAACTGAGAGCTTTTGTTTCTGATTACCTTTGTTTTTTGCTTTATCCGTATATTCTGTGGAACCAATTTGGGAACTTCTAATGATTTAGGAATCCTTTCGGAATAATAGCCTTTGTCCACATAATGTTTGTTAACTGTGTGCTGAAACTGTCCAAAAGGATGCTGAACAGGGAATGTGGTCCGTTAGAAAGCATATTGTCCTTCCATCTCTGTCATTGGCTGTTCAATTTAGGCTCCACAGGTAATGTGAATGACTCCTATCTCTGACAACTTGTCATTACTGCAAAGGGATTCTTTAAAAGCCATCATGTACCAGCACATTAGTCCAGAGCACAAACTTAAGAAGATATTTTTAAAAGTATTATGGGAATCATAGTGACATGCTGCATTTAATACTTCACAACTTATTTTGATAAAATACTGCAGGGAAAGTTCTCCATTGCATATGATCTGTGTTAAGTCAGGAAAACTGATGATATCATGCTATTGCTTGCCATATATCAGGATTCTGAACAGCTTTGACGTTTATATGTGCAAAATATCACATGTATACATTTTAGTAGGGCCACCTTTAGAATATTGCATACAGTTTTGGTTGCCACCCTATCAGAAGGATCTGGAGGCTTTGGAGATGCTACAGAAAAGGTTTAGCAGCATACCTGGGGCAGCATGGTGGCCCAGTGGTTAGCTCTGCTGCCTCACAACACGAGGGACCTGGATTTGATTCCATCTTGGATGACTGTCTGGAGTTTGCATATTTTCCCTGTATCTGTGTGGGTTTCCTCAGGGTGCTCTGGTTTTCTCTCACAGTCCAAAGATGTGCAGATTAGGTGGATTGGCCATGGCAAATTGGTAAATATAGTGTCCAGGGATGTGTAGGCTAGGCGGGTTAGCCTTGGGAATTAGAGGGTTACAAGGAGAAGGTAGGGGAGTGGGTCTGGGTTGGAAGCTGTTTGGAGGGTCAGTGTGGACCCAATGATTTGAATGGCCTGCTTCTGTTCTGTGGGGATTCTGTGATCCCTGTGTTGCCTGGTCTGGAGGATATTAGCCATGATAAGAGACTGGATAAACTTTATTTGTTTTCACTTGAAAGTCAAAGGCTGAAGAGCAACTGGGTAGAAATTTACAACATTATGACAGATATGCACAAAATGGATGGTTTTTCCTAGAGTAGAAATATCAATTACTAGAGTATATAAGTTTAAGGTAAAAGAAAGTAAATTTGAAGGAGATGCAAGGGCCGAAATTTGTACATAGTGGATGATAATTCCTTCTAATGCAGTGCCAGAGGAAGTGCTAGAACCAGATACAACAGCAACATTTAAGTGGGATCTTGACAAATATGAGACTAGACAGGGAATAGAGGGATATGGACCTTGTGGAGGCAAAATGTTTTTAGTGTAGAAAGACATCATATGACTTGGTGAGCGGAAGAGCCTGTTCCTGCGCTGTACTGATCTTTGATCTTTGTTTCAGGCACATGTATTAGTACTCCTAAGTATATTTATACCAGTATAAACTAGAGGTTTAGACACAGTCATGCTTCCACTTTTGAATTCGTGTCGAAATGGGTTTTGAGGTGTATCAGGTGACAAGTAGCAATGTATTTTCAAAGAGAAGCTATAATCAAATACCCCTCCTTGAGTGTGTCTCACAGAGGTTTAAGTCTGCAGTTAGAAGAGTGTGTAGTATTTGCTCTGTTTGTATTGTTGGCAACTTGTGGCATCTGCCATCTGTGCCAACCTGTGATACTGCATTAGGCTTGTTTCAATTAGTTCACTGCCACCCTAAACATAAGCTAAGTGTTGAGCAGTGGTCGAGGATAGTCCACTGGTGAGTCTAAACAGATGAGTCATATGTCTTAGGTAATAAGGTAGTTAATTGCATTAAAGTAATAGCA
Organism: Chiloscyllium punctatum; assembly: GCF_047496795.1. NCBI lineage: Eukaryota > Metazoa > Chordata > Chondrichthyes > Orectolobiformes > Hemiscylliidae > Chiloscyllium > Chiloscyllium punctatum. The sequence continues at coordinate 14,500,070 of NC_092739.1, forward strand.
CAACTTACATTAATTGGATATAATTGCTAAACACTCTCAGGAGTTGTACAGAATGTATCTATTCCTTGTAAAGGCTAGTGTAGAACCCTCTGAATCATTGTGGAATATTATATCCCCTTACATTTTTTTCTTAATGTCATTTATTAATTCTCATTTCTGTAAAGCTGCCTTAGATGTCATTCCACTACTGCATGAAATCTGCATGTTTTTGATCTGGTACTCTTGTATTCAATCAAGCTATTTAAATTCAACTACTGTAAAGTTTGCTGGATTCTGCACAGTATTTTAATTGTTTGCCAGAAGTTCGAAACCTTGTTTTGCTCTAACGCTGTAAGCAATGCTTTAAGTTGTATTACTGATTATTCTGTAGTGATTGACTGCTTCAAAGTTTTAAAGTTCTTTTTCTTTGTACTACAATAACTCTGTACTACTTACTAGTTTGTACATCCATTCTTGGATTTTCCTGCTATTTCTAATAATTAAGTTTGTGGCTCTTGCCTTATTTTTTAAGGTTTTTATGCCTTCTGCAACCAAAATGGAGTTTCCCTCTTCCTCATGTTTTGAATAGGGGAGGCGATTGCCCAGTAGTATTATCACTAGACTATTAATCCAGAGACCCAGTTCATGTCCTGGGGACCCAGGTTTGAATCCTGCCACAGCAGATGGGGCAATTTGAATTCAATAAAAGAAAAAAAATCTGGAATTATGAACCTACTGATGACCATAAAGTCATTGTTGACTGTCAGAAAAAAAAAATCTAGTTCACTCATGTCCTTCAGGGAAAGAAATCTGCCATCCTGACCTGATCTGATCTAAATGTGACTCCAGACCCACAGCAATGTGTTGAATCTCAATTGCAATGATCAGTGGTAGAGGATAGACTACTGTTGAGTCTAAACAGAAAAGGTATTTGTCTTAATGCCCAAGCTGGTTAATTATATATTACAGTTGAGCATTATTACTAAGAACTCTTGGGATCTATACAGAATATATTTGCTCCCTATGAAGACTAATGTAGAATTCTCTGTCTCCAGCCAAAGACTGAGTGTGGCATAGACAGATTGGGTACAGCTAATACAAGTTTAACATGAACTCTGTCAGAACATGACAGAGTATAACTCCCATTCCAAGGTATATGGATACTCTTGATGCAAATAAATATAAAATCATTTGGTGCAACTAAAACACATATCCTATGTATGATATATTTTAACACGTTTCAACAATTATTCAGAACATTGATAGATAAATCTACATACTTACACCATAAAGCAAATTTCAGCTGCAAACAAGTTGCCGGTATTGGTTTATTTTCATATAAAATAATCTTTTTGTTTTGTTTGAACTGGGATCTGTTACAATTGCAGGTTGTTTTTATGAAGAAAATATATTCTTCAAATGATATTTTTTGGAATGCATTTTATGCATAATTTTAAATAGCTGACAAAAAATGTCATCAGAATATATGTCAATGAATAGTGGCCTGTGAAATAAGATATTGCCATCATTGAAGTAAGGCAGAAGTGCAGTTGTTAGTAAATATTTCATTTTACTTTGATTCATAATAGCCGATCATCTGTTGCTGGATGAGACTTAATTTAAGCATTCTGTCACTGAGACTCATAACATGATAGTTTCAGATTCTATATCTTTAACTCTGAGTAATTATGTATTTTTCTATGCTGCATTATGGCATCAGTAACAGGTTGAGATTTTGCACTGAGCCAATAGGGAAGAAAGAACTCAGCTGGTGTTTAAATGTGATTTGGAGATGCCGGTGTTGGACTGGGGTGTACAAAGTTAAAAATCACACTACACCAGGTTATAGTCCAACAGGTTTAATTGGAAGCACACTAGCTTTTGGAGCGATGCTCCTTCATCAGGTGATTGTCTGATGAATCACCTGATGAAGGAGTGTCGCTCCGAAAGCTAGTGTGCTTCCAATTAAACCTGTTGGACTATAACCTGGTGTTGTGTGATTTTTAACGGTGTTTAAATAGAATGTGAGATCATGATCCAAAAGGCCTTCTGTGAGACACATGAGAATCTTCACCATGGTGTTGATGATAGCTGTTGAACATAGAGCCAGGCCAAAGATTATTTGACTTCAGAAGGAAGATGTCCAAAGCTCTGCCTGACTTCAGACAGTTTCTTTCCATGTAGGAAGTGGCTTTATGATACAGCTGCCCACTGGTGACTTTATTCTTCTTTCCAAAACTAACAATATTTGACATTGTTGATGTCAGGATAATCATACTGCCCGAGAGACCCGAAGCTCCAATGTTTGCCCCACACGCCTGCCTTCAATAAGGGTCAGCAGGAATTCAATTACATCTCATCAAGAGAAAACAAGACACTCTTGTCTCACAGCACAGTAGCATGCAGTACAGATCACGGAGGCTATTGCATTCTTTATTAGAGACTCATGGGCTGACCATGGATTGGCATTCACAGCAAGTTTTCAATTCAAATCGCTACTGTCCTGAATGGGGAAGAATGGGTCTTGTAAACCCTGCACACATGTCAGTGTGAACTCTGTTTCACATGCTAATCCTTCGGAGCACAGAATGAATTTTGGTCCATCTCAGCGCACTTTCTTTGTTCAGGATGAAGAACCATCACTGGTGTTGAATCCCATTATTCTATTCAAGAATCCTTCATGTTTAACCAGTCATAATTTGCAATGTCACTTACCAAGAATCAATCATAGCTATTTTTAACCCTAACAACAGGAACAAAACAAGTGACTGAATAAAGTGGGCCATTCTGATTTACCATATTTCTGGCAGAAACTGGCCAACTCAAGTTTTATTCCGCAGATCCTCTGCCCAATTACATCTGAATTTATGTGGTGTCTTATTAATCTTATCAAAGAGGAGTCAGTAAGGGTCTCAAATTTAAAATGATTGACTAAAGGATTAAAGGGAAAAATGAGGAAAAAATGATTTTTTTCCACCCAGAGAGTGGTAATGGTCTGCAACTCACTATGTGGAAGGTTAATTGAGGAAGAACCTCTCAACTCATTTGAAAGGTCTTGAGATATGCACCTTTAGGACTGTAACTTGTAGCAGGGACACAGATAAGTGCTGGAAAATGGTATAGGCATTTCTTTTGGCTGACACAAAGATGATGGGACAAGTGGTCTCTTACTGTACTATAAACCTTTGAGTCATTGAGTCATACAATGCAGAAACAGGCCTTTCGGCCCACTATATCTATGCTGACCAACAAACAACAAGCAACATTCATCCCATTTGCCTGCCCTTAGTCCCTAGCCAACTATGCCCTGGAATTGTAGGTGTCCATCCAGACACTTCTTCAGTGTTGCGAGCGTACGTGCTTTCGGCACAGTCCATATTTCTGCCATCCTCTGGGGGAAAAAGATTTTCCTCAGCTTCTTCCTGACTTGTGTAGTTGAACTTGCTCCAGGCCCACCTGAATCTGAACTGAGGCTTGAAGCATTTACAACGATTAAAACTCTGTTTTTCCTCTGTCTGGTCAGTTTCACGGCTATGTCCGTTGGTGAGTTTAGCTGTTGGGTGGTGCCTAATGCATAGAGAGGTACCATGGGTGCACACAGGACTGGGACTCATGTTACAGTTCCAGCTACAGTTACAGTGACAGAATGCTTTGTGCAGAATGAAAATGGCTGAAATTAAGGAGAACCTGACAACACAGCTAACCCTGGCTGGAGAAATTGTTGTCACTGAGAGAGTGCCATGAGCAGGCTCAGGTAGTATCTGGATGAGACAATGGATTTGGTTAAAAGCGATAAAGTGATTGGGAGCATTTATATGAGATAACTTAGATCAATGAGTTCTTCTGTGTGTTGAACCTCAGGTGGTTAGAAAGATACTAAATGAATATTTTGCAATTTTACTGTGAAGAAACAAAAGGAGGTTGGAGATAAGTCAATATTGATGTTTTGAAACCAACTCACAATACAGAAGAGCAAATATGAGATATCTTAGAAAGCAATTTTTTCATAGAATGGAATCCCTACAATGTGGAAGCAGGCCATTTGGCCCATTGAGTCCGTTCTAACCCGCCAAAGAGCACCCCATCCTGACCCAGCCCCCTACCGTGTATTTCCTGTGGTTAATCCACCTAGTCTGCACATCCCTGATCACTATGGGAAATTTAGCATAGCCAGTTAACTAACCTGCACATCTTTGGATTGTGGGAGGAAACTAGAGCAACCAGAGGAAACTCACACAGACACGGGGGGAGTGTGCAAACCCCACACAGACAGTCGCCCAAGGGTGGGAAGCGAACCGAGTCCCTGGTGTTGTGAGGCAGCAGTGCTACCTTCCAAGCCGTGCCCCCCCCATAAAGATGGATATGTCTCCGGGACCTGATCAAGTGTATCCCAGGACCATGTGGGAGATTAGGGAAGAAATTACAGGGCCCCGAGCAGAAATATTTGTATTACAGGCGACTGACTGTGTGGAGTTTGCACATTCTCCCCGTGTCTGCGTGGGTTTCCTCCTGGTGCTCCGGTTTCCTCCCACAGTCCAAAGATGTGCAGGTCAGGTGAATTGGCCATGCTAAATTGCCCATAGTGTTAGGTAAGGGGTAGATGTAGATGTAGATGTAGGGGTATGGGTGGGTTACGCTTCGGCGGGGCGGTGTGGACTTGTTGGGCCGAAGGGCCTGTTTCCACACTGTAAGTAATCTAATCTAATCTATACATAACCATGGCTGAGGTACCAGAGGACTGAAGGATGGCTAATGTTATGCCTTTTTTATAAGAGAGGCTGGAAGGAGAAACCTGGGAACTGTGAGCCTGACATTGGTGTTGGGTAAGTTCTGGGAGGTGATTCTGAAAGATAGGATTAATATGCATTTGGAGAGGCAAGGACTGATTTGGGATAGTCGGCATGGCTTTGTGTGAGGGAAATCATGTCTCACAAACTTGATTGAGTTATTTTAGTGAAGTAACCAAAAAAGATTGATGAGGGCAGAGCAGGAGACATTATTTACAATGACTGTAGTAAAGCCTTTGACAAGGTTCTGCTTGGTAGGTCACATGGGATTCAGGGTAAGCTTACCAATTGGTTACAAAATTGGCTTGACGCTAGGAGACAGATGATGTCAGTGGAGGGTTATTTCTTTGACTAGAGGCCCATGACCAGTGGTGTTCTACAGTGATTGGTACTGGGTTCACTTTTGTTTGTCATTTATATCAATGGTTTGGATGAAAATATAGGAGGCATGGTTAGTAAGTTTACGTATGACACCACAGTTCATGGTTTAGTGGGTGGTAGAGAAGATTATCTAAGGTTACAAAGAGACCTTGATCAGTTGGGTCAATGGACTGAGTGGCAGATGGAGTTTAATTTGGAGAAATGCGAGGTATGGAATTTTGGTAAAACAAAGGCAAGACTAATGCAGTTAATAGCAGGGGCCTGTGTAGTATAGATTAGATTCCCTACAATATGGAAACAGGCCCTTCGGCCCAACAAGTCCACACCGACCCTCCGAAGAGTAACCCACCCAGATCTATTTCCCACTGATTAATGCACGTAGCACTGTGGGCAATTTAGCATGGCCTATTCACCTGACCTGCACATCTTTGGACTATGGGAGGAAACTGAAGCAAACTCATGCAGACATGGGGAGAATGTGCAAACTCCACACAGACAGTCACTCAAGACTGAGAATCGAACCGGGGACCCTGGTGCTGTGAGGCAGCAGTGCTAAGCACTGAGCCAGTGTTGTAGAACAGAGAGATCTAGGCATTCAGGTACATAATTCTTTGAAATTTAAAGCACAGGTAGACAGAGAGGGTAAGAATGCATTCAGCATGCTTGTCATCATTGTTTAGACCTTTCCGTTTAGGAATTGGGATGCCACGTTGAGATTGTACAGGACGTTGGTGAGACCTGTTCTGAAGTTTTGTGCACAGTTCTGGTCACCCTGATGTAAGAGGAAAGGCCTTATTAATCTGGAGAGGGTTCAGAAAATGTTTGCGAGGATGTTGACAGTAATGGAGGGTTTGAGATGTCTGAAAAATGTGTTGCTGGAAAAGCGCAACAGGTCAGGCAGCATCCAAGGAGCAGGAGAATAGACGTTTTGGGCATAAGCCCTTCTTCAGGAATGAGGAGGGTGTGCCAAGCAGGCTAAGATAAAAGGTAGGGAGGAGGGACTTGGGGGAGGGGCGTTGGGAATGCGATAGGTGGAAGGAGGTTAAGGTGAGGGTGATAGGCCGGAGAAGGGGTGGGGGCGGAGAGGTCGGGAAGAAGATTGCAGGTCAAGAAGGCAGGGCTGAGTCCGAGGGTTGGGACTGAGATAAAGTGGGGGGAGGGGAAATGAAAAAGCTGGAGAAATCTGCATTCATCCCTTGTGGTTGGAGGGTTCATAGGCGGAAGATGAGTCACTCTTCCTCCAGGCGTCGTGTTGCCATGTCTGGCGATGGAGGAGGCCAAGGACCTGCTTCTCCTTGGTGGAGTGGGAGGGGGAGTTAAAGTGTTCAGCCACGGGGCTGTTGGGTTGGTTGGGGCGGGTGTCCCAGAGGTGTTCTCCGAAACATTCTGCAAGTATGTCTCCCCAATGTAGAGGAGGCCACATCAGGTGCAGCGGATGCAGTAAATGATGTGTGTGGAGGTGCAGGTGAATTTGTGACGGATATGGAAGGATCCCTTGGGGCCTTGGAGGGAAGTGAGGGGGGAAGGTGTGGGCGCAAGTTTTGCATTTCTTGCGGTTGCAGGGGAAGGTGCCGGGAGTGGAGGTTGGGTTGAAAAATGAAACACATTTTTCAGCTCTGATCTCCAGCATCTGCAGTCCTCATTTTCTCCTTTGAGATGTCTGGTATGGTTTGAGCACTTGCCCACTAACCTGACCTTTTTCATTTGGCAATGCCCTGTATTCAGCAAACTGTCCAATTCTATTCAACTGAAACAAGGAATTGTGAATGCAGGAGATCTAAAACAAACAAAAACAGAAATTGCTGGAGAAACTCAGCCAGTCCGACAGCATCTGTGAAGAGAAAATAGCATTAAAATTTCAAGTCCAGTAACCTTTCTCATGTTATTGTTGAGTCCCATTCCCTTAATTTGAATGTAAAACCTTAACTGACTCTCAACATCTGTTGAACAAATGATGTACTTCCTTGAGATGAAGTATTGATCAGAGATCCTGTTGTCCTTTCACATGGGTGTAAAAAAATCCCAGTGCACAACAGTGGCTATTCTTCATAAATACATTTTACTGAATTTAAGGCATTTGAGATTTGGAAAGGTGGTATGTCAGTGTGAGTCTTTCCTCCAGTTTGAAATACTTCACAAAACTGTTAGAGAAATGGGTCTGGATTTTAGGATGCTGAAGTCAGCATTCCACCTGCTATTTTGAAGAAAAATCATTAACATGGATCTATTAGCAGGCCAATTGGACCCATATATTAGGCAAGTCATGCCATAATGTGGTTGGCATGAACAAGCAAGTAAAAGCAGGAAGACCTTACATTTTTTTTTGCAACACTGTTGAAAGACAGAAAGAAAATGGGAGACATTGTTAAGGGGGTGCCTTGTGTGCATTGGAGATAATCCTCTAAGATATTACCCCACTTTGTACCTCCCATCTGGCCTCCAATACTGGGACTGCACAGATTCTTGGCCACTCAGTTTGACTGGCAACTCCTGAGGGTGGGCTTTCTCCTATGAAGGATGAGAAAACTTTCCTCTACTTTAGGCCTCCAAAACTTATTTACTGTTGCAGGGCAGTATATTTTTAAGTTGGTCAGTTTGTGACCAAATTGTAATGGGATTGGGTGGGGAATATACCTGTACAACCCTGTAAAATTCACTGCTTGGAACTGCATTTACTTTTTTACAAATTGGTTAATCTTCAAACCAAAGTGTTTTCCCCCAAATAAATTGGACTTTAGGTCTGTAAATGCAACAGCTTTGTTTTTACTGTCCCCTAATCTTGGGACTAAACAGCATATCACAGACAATGATGGTGCAGCAAATGCATTTGAAGACATTTGTAACTTCAGACAAACATGACACAGTTTAGCGGCGTGATGTTTATCGTACAAAACTGGTTGATGTTATTGCATCAGTGAAGAAAGTGAAGATACCTGTCAAGCAGAGTAAAACTGATTTAAGGTGCCAGTGTTGGGCTGGGGTGTACAAAGTTAAAAATCACACAACACCAGGTTATAGTCCAACAGGTTTAATTGGAAGCACTAGCTTTTGGAGCGCTGCTCCTTCATCAGGTGGTTGTGAAGAATTCTCCACAATCACCTGATGAAGGAGCAGCTCTCTGAAAGCTAGTGCTTCCAAATAAACCTCTTGGACTATAACCTGGTTTTGTGTGGTTTTTAACCCAGTAAAACTGGAACAGTGGAATGACTCATCTTGCAGTGTTTCCACACTTCACTTCCTCTACCAGTTTCCTGATGAGGTCAGGTCGTTGCCAGTTCTGGCCTTTATCTCCATGCCCACTGGAGTGAAGCTTAGCGTCCTTTGATGGTCAGACTGCTTCAAGCTGGCTTTTGGGAAAAGCCACATGGTGTTAGGTTGTCAGAACGTGATTATGACATTTACAGATCTATTTTGTAGCAAGATTACTTCCTGTCCACCTGATCTAAAATGGCCATGTGAGATGAGAAAATGTAATTAAGGGGATCTCTGGTGAAAATCAAATGCTGTTATTGATGTTTGTTCTAAATATAGAAGATAATAAACACACTTCAAAACAGAGCTGGTTTTCCATTTTAAAAAGCTCTTGATTTTACTTTTAACTAGTTAAGATCTTTGTTAAAATTGTAGACAGAGGAATTTAATAAGAATGTGTTAACATTGCTATTGCTGATATCCGATGGTCTGATTTCAAGGCACTGGGTTCAGGATTTTAATAAACTAGATCAACATTCTTAGCGGTTCAAGTAAACGTCTTTCAGGAATGTCTCAATTTCAGTGGATTGCTTTGAAAAGCACACACAGTTATGTCGACAGAGGCAGCAGTCATTCTGTGCACATAAGATTCTAAACTAGTAACAAAATGTATGACAGTCTAGTTTTAGTGGTATTTATTGAAAAATATGTCAAATGAGGTTGACAATGTGAAACGAAGCACACAGATATTGTTAGCCTTGAGTCACAGTGGAGAGAATTCTCACTTTTGAGGCAAATGGGTTTAAAACTGAACTTCTGCATAACATGTAGGCTGTTATTGTATTGCAATACTGAGAGGCTGCTGCATTTTCAGTGATGTTGTCTTTGTAATGAGATGTTAGCCCTTTACTTGACGTTAATGAACATAAAACATTCCACATCACCATTTGCAGAACAATTCATGTGTCCCATTCAACACCACCAAATATGGGTGGCATGTGGCTCAGTGGTTAGCACTGCTGCCTCACAGCACCAGGGACCGGAGTTTGATTCCAACCTTAGGCAACCGTCTGTGTGGCGTTTTCACATACTCCCAAAACCCAAAGATGTGCAAGTGAATTGGTCATGCTAAACTGCCCATAACATTAGGTATGTTAATCAGGGGAAAATATAGGGTAGAGGAATGGGTCTGGGTGGGTTACTCTTCTGAAGGTCGGTGTGAACTTGTTGGGCCAAAGGGCCTGTCTCCACACTGTAGGAAATCTACTTGTTTGTTTGCTTCTGAGACCTTGCAATGTGTAAGTTGCCTTCTATGTTACGAAACAATAACTATATTTCAGACTTAATTCATTGACTCTGAAGTACTTTGTGATATAGAACAAAATAACCACAGAGTGGGTACACTATAGAAGGAGACCATTTGACTGATCAATACCGGAGTCCAAGCTCAAGGTAGGGCAGGTCTGGGTGATAAACATTCCTGGTTACAGGATGTTCAGAAACGATAGGAATGAGAAAGGGTGGCATTTATGGTTGAGGAAAGCATTGCAGCATTGGAGAAAGAGGATATTACCTGGGGTTGGAGGACAGAAGTGATTTGGCTAGAGCTAGGGAATAAAAAGGGTGTAATTACATTACTTATAGTTATCTTTTGATCTTTACATGACATAGAGGAACAAATCTGCAGTGTAAGTACAGAGATATACACGTCATAGTTATCATGAGGGTTCTAATTGCCCATATGTAGAATGTGATAATTGTATTGTAAGGGGCAGCAAGATGATGGGTGTTCCTAGATTGTGTTCAGGAGGAATTCTGACAGCAGTATGTGTCCACTTCCATAAGTAAGGACGCACAGCCAGATCAGGTTCTTGGGAATGATGTAGATGAGATAGATCAATTGATGGTGGGAGAATGTTGAAGGACAATGATCATTGTATCCTAATGTTGAAGATGATGGTCAGAAATAACATAGGTCAATCCAGAGTAAGAATACTGGATTAGTGGTGCTGGAAGAGCACAGCAGTTCAGGCAGCATCCAACGAGCAGCGAAATCGACGATTCGGGCAAAAGCCCTTCATCAGGAATAAAGGCAGTGAGCCTGAAGCGTGGAGAGATAAGCTAGAGGAGGGTGGGGGTGGGGAGAGAGTAGCATAGAGTACAATGGGTGATTGGGGGAGGAGATGAAGGTGATAGGTCAAGGAGGAGAGGGTGGAGTGGATAGGTGCAAAAGAAGATAGGCAGGTCGGACAAGTCCAGACAAGTCAAGGAGACAGTGCTGAGCTGGAAGAAACTTTATTCCTGATGAAGGGCTTTTGCCCGAAACGTCGATTTCGCTGCTCGTTGGATGCTGCCTGAACTGCTGTGCTCTTCCAGCACCACTAATCCAGTATTTGGTTTTCAGCATCTGCAGTCATTGTTTTTACCAGAGTAAGAATAGTCAACTTCCAGAAAACCACAGCAGTTGGTGAAATTGGAATTTAGGTAATAAGTTTGTAACTAAAAGCTAGCCTCCATAATTTTTTTTAAAATTAGATTACTTACAGTATGGAAACTGGCCCTTCAGCCCAACAAGTCCACACTAACCCTCTGAAGAGTTACCCACCCAGACCAATTCCCCCCAAACACTATGGGAAATTTCACATGGTCAATTTACCTGACCTACACAGCTTTGGATTGTGGGAGGAAACTCACACAGACACAAGGAGAATGTGCAAACTCCACACAGACAGTCACCCGAGGCAGGGATTGAACCCAGGTTCCTGGCACTGTGAGGCAGCAGTACTAACCACTAAGCTAACATGCCACCTTGGTGACCATGAAATGATGACGATAAAAACCCATCTGGTTCTCTAGTGTCAACTACACCTAAGCAACCTCCTGTTTAAAGCTAGCCCTTAGTTCCATTACAATGTGTCTGCCTAGCTTTGATTTCATGTTATCTGAGGGAGACCTGTTTTAGTCCCTTTAAAACTGGCATTCCCATAATTAATTAATTTGATTGCTACTTGTCCTTTTCCACAGCTAATCTAAATTTTACAACAGGATCCCAAACACATGAACAAAAACACTACACTCCATATTCTCAGATACAATGGTGACTTTGTCATCAAGCCTGCCAACAAGGGTGGTGCTGTTTGTAGTCTGGCATACTGACCTCTACCTTGCAGAGGCTGAGTGCCAGGTCTCCGACACTTCCTATCTCTCCCAGACATGACTCCATCATCAAACATCAGGTTATCGTGTCTGTAACTGTCACTAACATCGTTTTGTTTGGAATTTCCTCCCCATAGCATATAATCCCGCAACCCCCTATCGTTCATTTTACCTTCTTCCCCAAATCCACCAGCAGGGCTGTCTGGGCAGACTCATTGTTTCTGTCATTGTTTTTTCTCCCCCATCGTCTAGTCTCTTCCCACTCCTACCGGTGACTGTCCTGACACTTTACATCAGGTTTCAGAGTTTCCACTTTCCTGTCACCAGGTGCTTATGGATGTGCAGTCCCTTTTCACGTCAATCCCCCATCAGGATGGCCTTACGGTTCTCCACTTCTTCCTGGAAAGAAGGCCTGAACTGACCTCATCCATCATCACTTTGAACAACTTCTCCTTTAACTCCTGTCACTTTCTTCAGGTCAAAGATGGAGCTATGGGACCCATCTCTTTGTGGAGAATGTGAAACGTTCCTTGTTTCAGTCCTATTTGGGTCCCTAACCATTACTATTTCTCCAGTACAGTGGGCTGCACGGTGGCTCAATGGTTAGCACTGCTGCCTCACAGCGCCAGGGACCTGGGTTAGATTCCTGTCTTGGGCGATTGCCTGTGTGGAGTTTGCACGTTCTCCCCATGTCTGCATTGGTTGCATCTGGGTGCTCCAGTTTCCTCCCACAATCCAAAGGTGTGCAGGTCAGGAGAATAGGCCATGCTAAATTACTCATTGTGTTCAAATATAAGTAGGTTAGGTGCATTAGTCAGGGGTAACTGTAGAGTAATAGAGTAGGGGAATGGATCTGGGTGGGTTACCATTTGGCAGATCAGTGTGACACATTGGGCCAAAGGTACTGTTTCCACAGTGTGTGGATTCTGTGAGCCATTTCCTACAGTTCTGGCCTCACCCCTCCCCATAACAATGATGCACTCTCTAGTCGTGACATCCCACCCCAGTGGCATCCATATCCAAAGGATTGTATGCCACCATTTATGCAAATCTCCAGCAGGATGCCAGTGCCAAACACATCTTATCCTCCCCTTCCCTGACAGAATTCCACAGGGACCATTCCCTCTGAGGCATCCTGGTCCACTCCTCCACCACCCCCCAACATCTCCCCACAGCCATGACATCCTACCATGGCAACACACAGGGTGAAACACTTGCTCAATTACCTCCTCCCTCCTCACTATCTGAAGGCCCAAACACACCTCCCGAGTGAAACAGCAATTTACCTGTCAATCTCGTCTACCATATTCACTGCTGATAATGCAGTCTCCTCTAGACTGGAGAGATAAAGCTCAGACTGAATGACCGGTTTGTCGAACACGTACATTCTATCGATAAAAATGACCCTGAGCTTCCGGGTGCCCGCCCCTTCAACACCCCACCCTGTTGCCTGGCCGATAGTTCTGTCTCAGGCCTGCTGCAGTGTACCAGAGAGGCTCAACACAAGCTGGAAGAACATCTCCTCTTCTGTTTGGGGACCGTATAATCTTTCAAATTCAACATTGAGTTTAACAATTTTAGAGCCTGATCACCTCTTTCCATGTCCATTATCCACCCTCACAGCCCAGGTCCTGTCAGGAAATGGGGGTGCTGTCAGCGCAAACAACTCAGTTGCCACCCACTCACCACCCCCATTATCACCTACCTGGCCTCTCTACGTCCCTGGTTTACTTACTTTTGTCTGCCCACCTTTTCCCTTTTTTTTTAGATTAGATTCCCTCCAGTATGGAAACAGGCCCTTCGGCCCAACAAGTCCACACCAACCCTCCGAAGAGCAACCCACCCAGACCCATTCCCCTACATTTACCCTTGACCAATGCACCGAACACTACGGGCAATTTAGCACGGCAAATTCACCCTGACCTGCACATCTTTGGACTGTGGGAAGAAACCAGAGTACTCGGAGGAAACCCACACAGACACAGGGAGAATGTGCAAACTCCACACTGACAGTCGCCCGAGGCTGGAATCGAACCTGGAACTTTCTTTCTGTGGGCTCTGTCTCCATCTACCACTCACTTTTCTTGTCCCTTACCCTCTATCATCAGCATAAGTAAACCTTTTCCTAGCTGCTAACTGGTCTGAACAGGGATTACTGTTATTTCCTGATTTCTGCCAGACCTGCTGAATTTCTCCAGCAATTTCTGGTTTTGCTTGTTTCCGATCTGCAAGCATCTGCACCTCTTTGTCTTATTTATCACATAGTCATAAAGTTTATAATATGATCACTATCTGCAAATTGTTTCCTGACTGCCAGTTGCTCCACTTGATCCACGTGGCTCCCCAGAAACTGATCCAGCAATGTCTCCTACCTCTTTGGATCAGATTTTGGAGGTCTTATGTAAATGGACGTTCTTCTTTGGTTCTACCAGTTGACATCAAGAATCTACAAAGACTGATCTCTCTTTTGTGAATTTCATGGTCTAGGTAGACAATCCTTTATCCGAAATGGTCAGGAACAGCTGTTTTCCAGAATTCAGAATAAGTGACAGCTTAATGGTGAATTTTTTAAAAAATATCTTACCGGAGGAGCAGACTTCTGAGTAAAACAGGCCTTCAGAGAGAAACCAGGCCGGCTGGTGCTGGGCCACACACCATCGCATCTGAGTGACATGCATCAAGTGGGTGTCAACTTGGGTTAACTGTTTGCACGCCAAACAACCTTGTAAATGAGAAAAAAACTTCGCAAAAAAACCTTCGGATTTCGGAGCTTTTCGGACTTTGGATGTTCGGGTAAAGGATTGTCTACCTGTAGCAGATAAGAAATCTTTTGACAGCGTTTCTTCCGTAACAATGGTTATTCAAGACAGAGAAATCAAACGTATAAATGGTGGAGAGTGTGGAAGGGAATAGGCAGATGGAAAGGGAGGCGAAAGTAGGGAGGTTAAGATTTGTCGCTTACGATAAAAGTGATTGATAGTGGAGAAGATGATCTGTCAGCACTGAACCTGAAATATCAACAGGCACATTTAGTTCAGCATCTGAACAAGAAACGTATATTGATAAACTGAGTGGGACCCTTCACTGGCTGGAGAAGCTCTCCTCATATTACTGCTTAAACGTGTATCTGATAGTTTATCCTTTGATGCTATGTTTGTACATACAACTATGAGGTGCATTCTAACTTGAAAAATATCTTCCAATATCTAAATAATTTCATATTTATTGAAATTCTCGTTTCATGCTTTTGTTGCCTATGAACTCGGACCTACGCTTTACAATTTCATTCCGAACCTACCATGCCTCCTGCCTCTTCTCCTTTATGATCATCCTTTAAACGTATTTCTTTGACGAAGGTTTTGTTCTACATGTAAGTATTTTGGTTGCTTTACATCACTCTGAGGCATCCAAAGATGCTTTGTCTATATCAGAGGTACATTATATCTGCAAGTTGTTGCTGCGTCCCAATAGCAATTTGGATTTTCAGAGAACATCTCTGACAGGATTCAGTCAATGCTTACAGAAACTACTGCAACTGTTAAAAAAGTGAACGTCGAAGTAATTGTGTAGAAAGAGTTCTATGTTGAAATCAAGGATACTGCAATCCTAGTTGTAGTCAACCCTGCTTATAACAAACACTGCTCAGTACCACAGTGTATTGTTAGATCTTTTGTTTACCTCCAAGATTCTTTTGAAGTTTAAATACCTAAAGTATGTTTCTTTTTCTCTCTCTCTTATTCAACTAGGAGGAAGCGAACTGAAGAGTCAGCTATTCCATCTGAACTGGGCTTGGAGTGAGGATATCACCAAGTGGATGAGGGCTCCGGGTTTCTAGAAGTGACATTGAAATGAAGAGGCTACTGAGGAGAAACATCCTTCGTTGATAAGCATCCTTTTTTCCATATATTTCTGTTGTCACTCTGTTTCATTGTAGCCACCTCAAATATTGTTGGTGCTCAAAGAGAGTTATGTGATTGATCCAACGCATAACTTAAACAACGTTACAATTGAAAAGAAGTTATGAATAACTGTATTTAAAAGCTCACTCATTTTAGACAACCACTTTGCCCCCCAAAGAGCATTGGAAGGAAACCATATTGAAACATATTCCATTCTTAGGCGGCTTGACAGGATAGATATGGAGATGTTGTTTCCCTTTGTGGGAGAATCTAGCATAATCTCAGAATAAGAGCTTGCCTGTTGAAGCCAGTGATCCTGTGGAATTATTTATTGCAGAGGGCTATCAAGGCTGGGTTGTCATGTATATTTGAGGCTGATTTTGAATAATTAAGGAATCGTGGAAAGGCACCAAAATAGAGTCGAGGATTATCAAATTAACCATGATTTCATTGAATGGCTAAGTGGACTTGATGGCTGACATTTACTCCTATACCTTATGGTTATCGGGTCATTCTGAGAGTCCTAATTAGTAATCTTGAAGCCTCTTGACATGAAGACATTATCTTTTACAAATATTTCCCAAGGAAAGACATTAGTGCTCCCCTATAGGCCATTTTTGTAATAGTTAGATTCCTTATAGTATGGAAACAGACCCTTCGGCCCAACAAGTCCACACTGACCCTCCGAAGAGTAACCCACCCAGACCCATTCCCCTACCCTGTAATTACCCCTGACTAATGCACCTAACACTTCAGGCAGTTTAGCATGGCCAGTTTACCTCACCTGCATATCTTTGGACTGTGGGAGGAAACCAGAGCAAACCCAAGCAGACACGGGGGAGAACGTGCAAATTCCACACAGACACTTGCCTGAGGCCAGAATTGAACTCGCGCCCCCAGTACTGTGAGGTAGCAGACCTAACCACCGAGCCACCGTGCCGCCCCACGATGAAGGGCTTTTGCCTGAAACATCGATTCTCCTGCTCTTCGGATGCTGCCTGACCTGCTGTGCTATTCCAGCAGCACACTCTCGACTCTGATCTCCAGCATCTGCAGTCCTCACTTTCACCCATTTTTGTAATATGTCAGCTTCCAGAAGGAGAATGTTTTGCAACTCGAAACCAAGGGGAATTGATCAGTGTCGTCCCTCGAGTCCATGTGTGTTCAGGAAATATCACTTTTAGAAGGATCTTGCTTCGGAATAAAAATTAATGCTTGTTGGGGTAACAGTATTTTAAGTGAATTTATATGAACTGCAGAAGCCAGTGTTGGACTGGGGTGTACAAAGTTAAAAATCACACAACACCAGGTTATAGTCCAACAGGTTTAATTGGAAACAACTAGCTTTCGGGGTGTCGCTCCTTCATCAGGTGATCTGTCACCTGATGAAGGAGCGTTGCTCCGAAAGCTAGTGTGCTTCTGATTATACCTGTTGGACTATAACCTGGTGTTGTGTGATTTTTAACTTTATATGAACTGCAGTTTAGATTAATCTTGCACCTTATAAACAGAGCCACAAAGATGACCAGAAGACCATAAGAAGTCAGAGCAGAATTAAATTGTTCAGCCCTTCGAGTCCGTTCTACCATTTAATCTTGGCTGGCCTGCTTCTGAACCCCATCCTCATGCCTTCTCTCTGTAACCCTTGATCCCCTTACTAATTAAGACCCTATCTATCCCTGTCTTAAATGCATCAATGTCTTGGTCTTCACAGCCTTCTGTAGCAATGAGTTCCACAGATTCACCACATGGCAGCTGAAGAAATTCTTCCTCATGACAGTTCTAGAAGGTCATCCCTTTATTCTGAGGCTGTGCTACCAGATCCTAGGCTCTCGTACTAGAAGAAACATCTTCTCCACGTCCAGTCTATCCAGGCCTCTCAGTGTACTGTAAGTCTCAACGAGATCCTCCCTCATTCTTTTAAACTCCATTGAGTACATACTGAGAGTCTTCAACCTCTTCTCATGTGACAAGCCCTTCTTCCTCAGGATTATTCTTGTAAATCTCCTCTGGACCCCTCCATCACCAGCATATCCTTCCTCCGATATGGGGGCCCAAAACTGCTCACCATGTTCCAAATAGAGTCTGACTAGAGCCTTATAGAGCCTCAACAATACATTGTCGTTCTTGTATTCTAGCCCTCATGACACAAATGCTAACATGGTATAAGAGATAGGATTTATAATCATCTAGAAAAGAGTAATTTGATTCAGGATAGTCAATACGGTTTACCGAAGGGTAGGTCGAGCCTCACCAATCTTATTGAGTTCTTTGAGAAGGTAATTAAAAAGGTGGATGAAGGTAACGTGCGTGATGTCGTGTATATGGATTTCAGTAAAGCATTTGATAAGGTTCCCCATGGTAGGCTATTGCAGAAAATACAGAGGCATGGGATTGATTGTGATTTAGCGGTGTGGATCAGAAATTGGCTGGTTGTAAGAAGACAGAGGGTGTTGGTTGATGGGAAATGTCCATCGTGGAGTTCAGTTACGTGTGGTGTACCGCAAGGATCTGTTTTGGGGTCACTGCTGTTTGTCATTTTTATAAATGACCTTGATGAGGGCGTAGAAAGACAGGTTAGTAAATGTGCGGACAGCACTAAGGTCAGTGGAGTTGTGGATAGTGCTGAAGGATTGTGCAGGTTACAGAGGGGACATAGATAAGCTGCAGAGCTGGACTGAGATGGCAAATGGAGTTTAATGTGGAAAAATATAACGTGATTCACTTTGGAAAGAGTAACAGGAATAGAGAGTACTGGGATAATGGTAAGATTCTTGGTGGTGTAGATTAACAGAGAGCTCTCGGTGTCCATGTACATAGATCCCTGAAAGTTGTCACCAGGTTGATAGGGTTGTTAAGAAGGTGTATGGCGTGTTAGCTTTTATTGATAGAGGGATTGAGTTTCGGAACCATGAGGTCATGTTACATCTGTCCAAAGCTCTGGTGAGGCCACACTTGGAGTATTGCATAAAGTTCTGGTTACCGCATTGTAGGAAAAATATGGAAGCATTGGAAAGGGTGCAACGGTCCTTGTTTAGAATTTGTCTTTTTTTTTAGAAAAACAAGAGAACTTCCCACATTCTGGCTCAGCATCTATTGTCAAATTAACATCTGAATTCTTACATAAAAGGAGGACGTTCTAATATTCTTTACATTAGACTGCTAAATATTTTCAATTTTTATAAAATATATATTTTCTCATTTAAAAATAAAGCTATTCATAATGATTCAATTTATTTTGCATTGTATAGTCTAAAATGCGTCAAATGAAGGTGATGTGAATGCACTTGTATCACATTTGCTTGTCCCTCCGCATGCTCTGATTTGGAGATGCTGGTGTTGGACTGGGGTGGACAAAGTTAAAAATCCCATAACACCAGGTTATGGTCCAACAGGTTTATTTTGCAGCTAGTGTTTTAAATATGACAGGTACAAACGAGAGATGTGTTCGCTGCTTCAAGGGGTAGATCAAATACAAAGAAGCATTGCATCATGAAGAATGTCAGCACTTCAGAAATATGAAGGAACACATTTAAAATGTCTGACTTTTGAACAGTTTAACATCTGCAAGATATTTTACCTGGCTTTCGATAAATTACAGGACATGACTCCGTGCCGATCATAACCCCTTCCACTTTTTTTTTGCCAACTCACCTTTACTTCATTAAAACTAAATTTAAGAAAAGAAGAGACAGTTCAGAGAACAAAACTCACATTGCAGCACAAGTGCTCTCAGATACAATGGTGGAATTTGCCATGGTTGTCGAATATGAACAGGGGTGTCAGATGAGGTTGTTGGCCACTTTTTCTCTCAGTTGCAGAACATCAACCAAAGGAAGAAAAAGTTCAAGAAGAAGCTGCGTAATTTGTGATAAAGGAATAAAAGTGACTCAGTGCACCCAATTGCTTTCTTTCTTTATCATAAAGAATACATTTTAGAATAAAGCTTCTGTGTAATTCAAGTAATACAATCTTGCCCCAACATGTACCTCTGTCCGTAGAACCTAATGAACAAGAATGGACGGCAGAAGGAGCTCAACACTAGTCTCAAATAGCCCCAGAATCTTGCCAACTCACAACATTAATCCATTCCGACATAACAATAGGTACTACAGTCCAGATAAGATTATTTCAAGTTGTTTTATGCGAAGATGACAAATTCAGGTCTGACCTGGAGCAATGACACGTGTAATGTATTCAGGCCTATTCTGCAGGTGCAGCCACAGGGACTATTCCAAGTACCATCTTGTCCTACTCTGGCTCCATAACCCATCCACAGGATCATATCAGTCTAATTCGATTTGACAAAGACGACGCAGAAAAGTTCTGTTGCATTGTCATCATCGATGATTCGCTGTATGAAGTGGATGAAAACTTCAACATCATACTCAGTGTGCCCATGGCTGGTCAGGTTGGCAAACAATACCCCACCTGTCATGTCATCAATCTTCCAGATTTGGCTGATAGTAAGTAATGCATACTTACTGCAGTCCTGCCAGTTATCCTGATTTCTACTGACATTATCTTACACTTGTCACAAAAAGCACAATTGGTCAACAAATGATTTGATTGTTAAGCAGAAATACTGTCTGGTGTTTCTTCCAGTGGGGTTTTCAGCTGTGTAGAAGCAGCCAGCTATTTGATAATGGGAAGGCATATCACTGGTTTGTATTTGAACATAAATGGAAGGAAGAGCAAAATGATCTTGGCTGATAACCAACCTATCTCGGCAAATCCCCTTTGGCCCTTAATACCGTTGGTCAACAGGAATCTATCAATCTGTTTTCAGGTAAAGATCAATCTTGCCGTTTGATCTATCTCCCAAGTTATAGTTAATTTTTTAGAATGCTGAATTCTATTCAAACTTGCTGGAAATGATATGTAGACCCAGAGCAGCAATTTGGAGATCCTAATGTAATCAGTGAAGTTCAGAGGGATGGTGGGGAGGTATCTCACTGAAACTTACAGAATACTGAGAGGCCTGGATAGAGTGGACATGGAGAAGATGTTTCCACTAATAGGAGCGACTAGGACCCAAGAGCACATCCTCAGAGTGGTGTGACAACCCTTTAGAAATGAGTTGAATGGGAATTTCTTCAGCCAGAGGATGGATAATTTGTGGAATTCATTGCTGCAGAAGGGTGTGGAAGCCAAGCCATTGAGTAATTTTAAGACAGAGATTGGTAGGTTCTTGATTAGTATGGGGATAAATGATTACAGGGGAAAGGCAGGAGAATGGGGCTGAGAAACATACCAGTCATGATGGAATGACGGAGCAGATGGGCTGAATGGCAAAGGGTTTGGCGAGAGAATCACCAAGGGGATCAGCAATGGTAGACAGCAAAACGTTCACCGAGGGGATCAACAAGATGGCGGCAAGTGGATATTGAGTAGATCAGTGGGAGGGTTGGCAAACAGTGAGCAGGTTGTTGAGTGGATCAGCGAGAAAGTTGGCGAGAGAGTCACTGAGGGGTTCTGTGAGGGGAGGACCAGGAAGAGGACCACTGAGGGGATCAGTGAGGGGGGGTGGTGAGGGGATCTCTTCATCTGTGCGTATCCTGGGAAACCATTTCTCATGGTAAAGTGCTGAGTGTGATTACCTTACAATCTGCTAGCCTCATTGGGGTAAAAAAGTAGGTTCATGCAAGGTGTTGTCAGATGGATCATGACTAGTGGTGGGAATAGTGACAGCGTTAGTAGTAAATGTTGCCAATCAGCTATTCAGCAACCTGAAAGGTACCATATGGGCCTTGTTCTTGGGAATGTAACATGTGTGCAAATAAATACCAAAATTTAAAGGGACCATCCAATTAAAAAAGGAGTAAACTGCACACACCCACTAAATTTTAAAGGTGGCATAGGTTAGCAAAGGATGATCTGAGGAAACTCATTTGGAAAGAGTGTCAATTTGCTGCCTCCATTTCTGTCATGTCATCAGTCTGTTAATACCCTGTGGAATTCAGAGGTTTGTAAAGGAATATGAGAGCTGCTGAATGCTGAAGGTCACATCCTTACCTTCAGAAGTGGAACCTAAAATTTGTCAGAGTTACTCCAGATCAAAGATGCCCAGGGGATAATAATTTCTTTAAATAAATTGTTCATGAACTCAGCAGCTTAGTGTTAGATATTTTATAATCAAACTGTTCAATGATGTTATTAAACATATCTGCAGCAGGTGTAACTCAATCCTAGGCCTCCTGTAGGGAGCCTGTCACTTCACCAGAAGAGCCCTCACAGACAGCTTTTAAGATGAGCTGAACTCTAGTCCAATATTCAGCATGAAGGTATCATGTAAAATATAAGCAGATTTCTCATTAAAATTAATCTTTGGCAAAGTTGTAGCAACATGATGTTATTACACAAGGTGACCCTAACAGTCACCTCTAAAATTGGGCAGCATGGTGGCTATGGGTGACACAGTGACTCAGTGGTTAGCACTGCTGCCTCACTGTGTAAGGGCCCCAGGTTTGATTCCAGCCTCGGGCGACTGTCTGTGTGGAGTTTGCACATTCTCCCCGTGTCTGTGTGGGTTTCCTCCAGGTGCACTGGCCATGCTAATGTGCCTATGGTGTTAGGTGTAATCGTCAAGGGTAAATGTAGGGGAACACGGCTGGGTGGATTACTCTTCGGAGGGTTGGTGTGGAGTTGTTGGGAAGAGTGACCTGTTCCTATACTGTAGGAAATCTAATCAAATTATGAATATACACACATCAATACACCCTTGTTAGATGTTCATATGTCATTCACCTGTTGTAACTGACCAGAAATTAATTCCTATTGCACTTCAAGTTAAAAGCCGAGCTCACTTATACATTGTGACTTTGACAAGGATTTCATTGTTTCTTCTTGTCAGTGTATTGAAGCGTTCTGAACGTTTCAGTGGAAGCTGTCTGTTGTGGAGACCTTGCTTTCAAATACTCACTGCTGAGCTTATATTTTGGACAATCTGTAATTTAAACTTGACGCTGTTTCAAAGAACATTGTGCCAAGCAATCATCTATTTTGAAAATTCTCAGGTTGAATGATGAATGAAGAATTCTGGTTCAATCGAGAAAACAAAGATGAGACATATCTTCAGATTTGGGATGATTTCGAAAACATGGCACACCGTTTCCCCACCAACAGAATATTGTTACAGGATATTACCTTCCTTCTTGCCTCATCTGTCTTGGTGCTCACTAGAGTGACCTCACAAATGAAGGTGTTTAGATTGCGCTCAGTACAACATGAGCTCAAGCTTCCATATCACCAGCAGCATGAGTGCACTACTCCATTGTAATGTACATAACTGACCCCTTGGCTTAGAGTCAGACTGCCAATATCATTTTAATTGCAACATTTTATTCATTCAGGGAATGATCAAATTCTTTGGCTGGCATGGACAAATTTAGCGATTTTTATTTCCCCCTGGCAAAAAAAAAACATCATTATCAGTGCCTTGTTATGACGGAGACAGTTTGTTTAGCATTAAGAATTCTTAACCATTTAACCAAAGCTTAAGTTGTAAAACATACAGCTTGTAAGCAGTTAATCATATTAACATTTTAATAATCCAGATCAGATCGTAGAGTTGTACCACAGATGAATTCAGCTGCCAGATACTGTATAGTCTGTTTTGATGTAATGGAACAGTTCCGTTCCTGTGTGATCCTGTGTTATAAGAAAATTGCATAAGAGAAGCACCATTTAAACCAATGAGACTGGAACTGTGTTAAAGCCAATACAGGAAAGGAAAGTTCACATTCTAAATTCTTCAATCGCGTTATAGTCAATTCATGTTGAAGAAATGTTATAGCAGAACTGACTGTAGTTCAAAGCATCATATGCCGCCCAATGATGTGTAAATGTCAGATGGTTTGAGCTTATCCATTGATCAAGTAGTTCAGTTGGTTTGTGATCAGAACAGTATAATAACAGGCAAACTTAATACCCAATAAAAATAGCACTAGGTCAGATGATTTCCACTCCTCTCGTCACTATTGTTATTCTGCCTGTTTTGTTGATTATAGATGTATAAACTAATAAATGGCCCAAAGAAGAGAAAGTGAGGACTGCAAATGCTGGAGATCAGAGCTGAAAAATGTGTTGCTGGAAAAGCGCAGCAGGGCAGAGGAGATGACCTGAGGGGTGCAGTGAGAGAGGGACTCACTGATATCCTTATAAAGGGAGGAAGAGAGCTTCTTCAAGGAAGGCATCCTTGCAAGACTTCAAGGAAGGCATCCTTGCATTCATTCCTGAAGAAGGGCTTATGCCCGAGACATCAATTCTCCTGCTCCTTGGATGCTGCCTGACCTGCTGCGCTTTTCCAGCAACACATTTTTCACCAAAGAAGAGAAAAACTGCTTGTATTTTTTCAGCATTCCGGAAATGAGCTTCCTGTTGGAACATCACTGTCTGGAATTGTACATGCTGTGCTTGATGTGTAGACACAATACTTCTCAGTGGTAATTTTTAATGGCAATGTACATTGCCACTTTTGGTTCGGCCACTTTTGTAGTGTTCAATTCTGGTCTCCCTGCTATAGGAAGAATGTTGTGAAACTTAAAAGGGTTCAGAAAAGATTTGCAAGGATATTAGAGGATGCTGCCACGGTTGGATGATTTGATCTATAGGGAGAGGCTGTATAGGCTGAGGCTATTTTCTCTGGAGCATCGGAGGCTGAGGGGTGACCTCACAGGGGTTTATAAAATTATGAGGGACATGGATAGGATAAATAGACAAAGTCTTTTCCCTGGGGTGGGTGAGCCCAGAACTAGAGGGCATGGATTTAGGGTGAGAAGGGAAAATTTAAATGGACCCAAAAGGCAACTTTTTCATGCAGAGGGTAGTGCATGCATGGAATGAGCTGCCTGAGGAAGTGGTGGAGGCTGGTATAATTACAACACTTAAAAGGCATTTGGATGGATATACGAATAGGAAATGTTTAGAGGGACATGGGCCAAATGCTGGCAAATGGGACTAGATTTGTCTAAGATATCTGGTCGGCATGGACGAGGTAGACCAAAGGGCTTGTCTCTGTGCTGTACTTCTCTATGACTCTATGACTATAAGTCCTTCTAAAATATCGTACCATACAGTACAATGCAGACTTTTCATTTCTGAAGTGTTTGAAATCCATTTTACTGAGTAGCTAAAAGTGTGGCAATAAGAGATTCTAATGCAAAACCAAGACACTTCATAATGTTATTGACCAGAATCTTGGGATAATACAAGTTACTTGTTAAAATAGATTGACCAAAGCCCCTAAAAACAAAATAGTGTAAGAAAATGGAAGACTATCATTCTACAGATTTAACTTTGCTCTCACTTAACTGTATAGAGCTTTGCATTTACCAACTCTAAGAAAGTGTAGTCCTTAATCCATAACAGATTTTAAAATTAATGGAAATTTAGTCAGCAGGAGAGAGATTAAAAAGCTCTAGTTCATTGACATTCAAACTGAGATGTTATGTGTCTTTTCTAATTTTTTTTTAAAAACAGGAAGAAAGAATAAAAGAGGAATTAACCCATTGTTGGAAGTAAATGGCAGGAAGTACATTCTCTTTAAGAGCAATCCACTTAACAGCTCAGGAACTGGTAGAAAATCGAACTGCTTTTCAGCATGTGTGGCTGGAGGCATTTCCGTTGATAAAACAGAATTTTTGTTTTGCTTTTTCTCCTTGTTTCAATTTAGCATAAAAACTGAGAGATTAATTTTGCACACTTTTGTGGTCACTAATTCAACCGAAGATTTTGTTAAACTGCTAAAATTATAATCTCCACGATTATTGCTTATGATATCATCAAAGAAAATATGAATTTGTTCATATGACGTTCCACTGTCCATTCATGGAATGGAGGCATTGTCTATTTAAAATAAAGTGGATGATGCTTCCACTAAAGCAGCAAACAAGCTGGCATCTCTGTTATAGTCTCCCCTAAATCAAAGTCGAAAATAAAACTATGGATGCTGTCAATCGGAAACAAAAAACAGAAGTTGCTGGAAAAGCTCAGCAGGTCTGGCAGTATCTGTGAAGAGAGACCAAAGTCAATGTTTTGGGTCCAGTGACCCTTCCTCAGAATGGGACCCGAAACGCTCACTTTGATTTCTCCTCACAAATGCTGCCAGACCTGCTGAGCTTTTCCAGCGACTTCTGGATTCGTTTTGTAATTTCCCCTGTTTGGCTGAAATGTGACACTTGCAACCAGAAATTCGTCAGCTGCAATTTCCACCTCTATTAGTATCTTTTAAAAAACATAGAGGTTCAGGATCTGCCATCGGGTCAATAAAATAATAAGTGCAATTACTTGGCTCTTCTTGCCAGATTGAAATTCTTGTGTAAGAGGAGAAAGTGAGGACTGCAGATGCTGGAGATCGGAGCTGAAAATGTGTTGCTGGAAAAGCGCAGCAGGTCAGGCAGCATCCAAGGAGCAGGAGAATCGACGTTTCGGGCATTAGCCCAGTTTCAGCTCTGAAATTCTTGTGTGTCTGGAAGAAAAATGTACAAGGGTGAGGTTATGGAAAAGCACAGCAGGTCAAGCAGCATCCGAGGAGCGGGAAAATCATCGTTTCGGGCACACTGATGAAGGGCTCCTGCCCGTAATGTCGATTTTCCTGCTCCCCGGATGCTGCCTGACCTGCTGTGCTTTTCCAGCCCCACTCTAATCTTGACTCTAATCTCCAGCATCTCGCAGTCCTCACTTTTGCCCCAAGGGTGAGGTTGTGCCAAGAGTAAGAGGTGAAATTTAGAGTCATATGCTTATATTACCTAGAGCTCATAAGTTAAATGAGATGACGGAACTGGAGGGAGTTGTATTGTGCAAAGGATGATTCTGTATAAGGATTGATTATCTTCATTGGATTCACCCACACTGCTCGCAATGTGGATAATAATCATACCCCTTCACTATGCAAGTATTTAAACGTGCAACCAAGTCTTCACTGTCTCGAACGTGTTCGAACTAAAGTAGTGCTAACAATAATGGGGTCCCTACTGATGAATGTAGCCAATTAAATGCTTTTAGTACAGGATGCAGACAATTAGTGGAGAGCACAAAGATATGCAATGCCTACATTACATTAAACTGGCATAGAGTATTTGTATGTGTTATAAAGTAATGAATCTGAAAGGCTTAATGTTGGAGACTGCATTAAGTGCCACAAAATGTGAAGATGTCATTGGGGAAAAACTAAAAGCTTAGGATCTCAAAGAGGACAGACATATTATCCTAGGTCTCCTCATCTCCTTAATAGAAATTTTAACTGACTAATGTAATGAATTTGATTGTTATCATGCAAGAAACTACTTATGTGGTACTTGTCTTAATTAAGGAAATAGCCTCTTCACGTTAATGCACATTTGTGGATTCCCTTCCTGACTGTAAACTGCGCAGGTCTTTAGACACAGCAATGGGAGTGCTCAATGAATGACAGGACACCAGGAAGCCCAGAGGAACAGAGGGATCTTGGATTGCTTGTCCAAGGATCCCTGAAGGTGTGGGACGGGTTAACAGTGTACAGGATGCCTTTATCAGTTGAGGCATAGGTTATGGTGGGGAGGCTGCTGAAAGATTTAAACAGTTTATGAGAGTGGTCCAGGAAATGGCTGATGAAATTCAACATGAGCAAATGCGAGGTCTTGCACTTTGGAAAAAGGAATACAGGCATGGACTATTTTCTAAACGGCGAGAAAATTCATAAAGTCAAAGTCTAAAGGGATCTGGGAATGCTAGTCCAGGATTCTCTAAAGGTTAATTTGCAGGTTGAGTCCGTGATTAAGAAAACAAATGTAATGTAGTAATTTATCTCAAGAGGGTTGGAATATAAAAGCAGTGATGTGCTTCTGAGAATTTATAAAGCTCTAGTTAGGCCCCATTTAGAATACTGTATCCAACTTTGGGTCCCACACCTCAGGAAGGATATACTGGCACTGGAGTGTGTCCAGTGCAGATTCACACAGATGATCTCTGGAATGGTAGGCCTAACATACGATGAATGGCTGAGGATCCTGGGATTGTATTCATTAGAGTTTAGAAGGTTGAGGGGAGATCTAATAGAAACTTACAGGATAATGCATGGCTTAGAAAGGGTGGACTCTGGGAAGTTGTTTCCATTAGGCGGGGAGACTAGGATCCCTAGGCACAGCCTTAAAATTAGAGGGAGTCAATTTAGAATGGAAATGAGGAGACATTTCTTCAGCCAGAGAGTGGTTGGCCTGTGGAATTCATTGTCACGGAGCACAGTGGAGGCCGGGACGTTAAATATCTTCAAGGCAGAGATTGGTCAATTCTTGATCTCGCAAGGAATTAAGGGCTAAAGGGAGTGTGCGGGTAAGTGGCATTGAAATGCCCATTAGCCGTGATTACATGGTGGAGTGGACTCGATGGGCCGAATGGCCTTACTTCCACTCCTACGTCTTATGGTCTAAGGTCTTATAAGAGCAAGGAGATCATGTTGGAATGCTACTCAATTCCACAGCTGAAGTTCTGTTTGCTGTTCTGGTCAGCACACTATAAGAAGCATATGATTGAACTGAAGGGAAATTCACCAGGATGTTACCTGAGATCTAGTAGTCCAGCTCTGAAACTCGGCTAGTTTTCTTTGGAGCAGAGAAGATTGAGGGAGGAATCTGATAGAGAAGTAGTATGAGGCATGGACAGAGTGAATAGTAAACAGCTGTTTCCCTTCGTTGAAGAGGCAAGAGCAGGGGGCACACATTTTTAAATTGATGGCAGGGTCTAGAGTGCACTGTCTAGGATGATAGTTGAGGGGGTAACCTAAAAAGCTATAAAAGGTATGTGGATGAGCACTTAAAATATCATAATATTCGTGGCTATGGGCCAAATGCTAGAAAGTGGAATTACTGGT
The DNA here is from genome assembly GCF_047496795.1 of Chiloscyllium punctatum. NCBI lineage: Eukaryota > Metazoa > Chordata > Chondrichthyes > Orectolobiformes > Hemiscylliidae > Chiloscyllium > Chiloscyllium punctatum. The sequence continues at coordinate 14,528,311 of NC_092739.1, forward strand.
GGTCACAGGTTCAATGGATGGAAGTGTGCTGTATGACTCTGTGACTTTATGAAATGCTTAGGAGTGTCAATCAATTGATATTAAAGCAGCTTTTCCACAGGAAGATTCAAGAAGGAAGTGTCTCTTCATCCTCAAAAAGAGTTGCCAAATGAAGTGACAGCCTACTGCAACATGTATACAGTTTAAATGATACCTCTGCAGATTGCTATTTCTTTGTACGGCATGGTGGCTCAGTGGTTAGCACTGCTCCTTTACAGCACCAGGGACCTGGGTTCAATTCCTCGGGCAACTGTCTGTGTGGAGTTTGCACATTCTCCCTGTGTCTACATGGTTTCCTGCCACAGTCCAAAGATGTACAGATTTGGTGAATTGGCTGTGCTAAATTGCCCATGTTAGGTGCATTAGTGAGAGGGAAATGGGTGGGTTATTCTTTGAAGGGTCAGTGTGGACTTGCTGGGCTGAAGGGCCTGTTTCCACTCTGTAGGGGATCCAACCTAGTAAGGTCTGATAGGTTTCCTCCAGGTGCTCCAGTTTCCTCCCACAGTCCAAAGATATGCAGGTTAGGTGAATTGGCAATGCTAAATTGTCCATAGTGTTGGGTGCATTAGTCAGAGGGGAAATGGGTCTGGGTGGGTTACTCTTCAGAGGGTCAGTGTGGACTTGATGGGCCAAAGGGCCTGTTTCCACACTGTAGGGAATCAAATCAAAGTTGATTTATTAAAATTGAATGCTTTCAGTTAAAAACAAGCCCAGTCATGTTTTATTGGCCGCATGAGGAGCAGCTTTTAAGCATCTTTATGGGACACACAAATGTATTATCATGGCGTGGAAACAGTGAATTTCAAAACATTCTCTGTATCTTACCAAACTCATCTCATTAATTGGGGTTGATAAAATGTGGAACTGGAAAGACACAGCGGGTGAGGCAGTATCAGAGAACAGGAAAGAATTAGGACCCTGTATCAGGACTGGGGAAGGGGAAGGGAGCTCGGAGATACATAAAGGGAGCGATTGTGGCTGGGGGAAAGGTTCTTGGGATGGTGACAGGAGGGTGCAGGTAGGGGGATATTGTGATTGGTCAGCAGGAAGAGTGGAGCAGATAGGTGAGGTAGGAAAATGGACAGGTTTGGTCAGGTCAAGGAGACAGTGAGGAGCGGGAGGGCTGGGCAGGCGATAAGGTTGGGGTCGGGGAGATTTTGAAACTGGCAAACTCTGCATTAAGGCCATTGGGCTGTAACTTCCAAGGCAGAATATCAGGTGTTGTTCCTCCAGTTTGCATGTGGCTTCATTTTGAGAGCAGAGGAGGCCTAGAATGGATATATTGCCAAGGGAGTGGGTGGGGGAGTTGAGATGACCAGAAACTGGAAGGTGGTGCTGATTGGAGCGTCCAATGTAGAGGAGACCACTCGGGAGCAACGGAAACTACAGACTAGGTTAGAGGGAGTGCAGGTGAATCTCTGCTGGATTTGGAATGATTGTTTGGAGCCTAGGATGGAGGTGAGAGGGGAGGTGCAGGATGGGGTGTTGTACTTCCTGCGGTTGAAGGGAAAGGTGCCAGGTGTGGAGGAGAGGTTGGTGAAGAGTGTGTAACTGATGAGGGATTCGTGGAGTGAACAGACCCTACAGAGAGCAGATAGGGGTGGGGAAGGAAATATCTGTTTGGTGCTGGGGTCTGACTGCAGGTGATAAAAATGGCTGAGGATGATGCATTGGATTTGGAGGTTGGTGGGGTGGTATGTGAGGACCGTGGGGACTCTGTCCTTGTTATGGTTGGGGGAGGGGGTTGGAGGGCAGAGGTGAGTGAAATTGAGGAGATGCATTATTAATCATGCGAGAGGGGAAATTACAGTCCTTGAAGTGGAGGACATCTGGGATATCCTGGAGTGGAACCCCTCATCCTGAGAGCAGACGCGGCAGAGGGAGAGGAATTGGGAGTGAGTGATCGCATTTTTGCAGGAGGGCAGGTGAGAGGAAGTGCAGTCGAGGTAGCTGAGGGAGTCAGTAGGTTTGAACTAGATGTCGGCGCTAAGTTGGTTACCGGAGATGGAGACAGAGAGATCCAGGAAGGTGAGGGAGGTGTCAGAAATAGTCCAGGTGAATTTGAAGTCGGTGTAGATGAGGGGAGGGAGAGGAAGAGGGACTGTCTACATACTCTACAAAGAGGCAGGTGTTGCTGGGACCCATGCAGATGCATGTAGTCACCCTTTTGTTATGCAGGAAGTGGGAGGAGTCAAAGGAAAAATTGTTAAGGGTGAGGACCAGTTCTACCAAGCAAATGAGGGTGACTGTGGAGGGAGACTGGTTGACCCTTAAGGGGGATACAGATGTAGAGAGAATGAATGTCTATCGTGAAGGTGAGGTGTTGGGGCACAGAGGATTCATAGTCTTGAAGAAGGTGGAGGGTGTGGGTCGTGCCCCGATCTCAGATGAGGAAGTTCTGGACCAAAGGGGAGAGGATAGAGTTGAGATAAAAGGAGATAGGTTCATTGGGGTAGGAACAGGCAGAGACAATGGGTCAACTGGGGCAGTCAGGTTTATGGATCTTTAGTAGGATATAGAAACAGGCAGTGTGGGTTTGGGGAACTATCAGGTTGGAAGCTGTGGATGGGGGATCTCTCAAGGGGATGAGGTTGTTGATGGTCTGGGAGATGACAGTTTGGTAATGAGAGATGGGGTCATGGTCAAGGGGATGGTGGAGGAGGTGTCAGAGAATTGACGTCTGGCTTCAGCTATGTAGATGTCAGTATGCCACAATATGCTACAAAAACAAACAGAGGATAACAAAGAAAGAAATAAGGAAGAAGAGGATCAAATATGATGGTAAGCTAGCCAGTAATATTAGAAATGATAGAAAAAGTTTCTTTTAATACATAAGAAACAAACAAGAGGCAAAAGTAGAAGTTGGGCCACTCAAAATTGATGCTCGAAGACTCGTGCTGGGAGATAAGGAAATAGCTGAAGAACTTAATGAGTACTTTGCATCAGTCTTCACAGTGGAAGACATGGGTAATATCCCAACAGTTAAGGAGACCCAGGGGGTAGAATTGAGTATGGTAGTCATTACAAAAGAGAAACTGCTAGAAAAGTGAAAAGGTCTAAAAATCGATAAATCTCCTGGCCCCAATGGGCTACATCCTAGAGTTTTGAGGGATGTGGCTGAGGAAATAGCAGAGACGCTGACTGTGATCTTTCAAAAATCACTGGAGTCAGGGAAAGTCCCAAATGATTGGAAAATCGCTGTTGTAACCCCCTTGTTCAAGAAAGGACCAAGACAAAAGATGGAAAACTATTGGTCAATTAGCCTTACCTCTATTGCAGGTAAAATTCTAGAATCCATTGTTAAGGATGAAATTTCTAAATTCTTGGAAGTGCAGGGTCAGATTAGAACAAGTCAGCAAGGATTTAGTAAGGGGAGGTCATGCCTAGCAAACCTGCTGGAATTCTTTGTAGAGGTAACAAGTAGGTGGAAACCCAGTGGATGTCATCTATCTAGACTTCCAAAAGGCCTTTGATAATGTGCCTCATGGAAGGCTGCAGAGTAAGGTGAGGGCCCATGGTGTTCGAGGTGAACTACTGGCAATAAGGTGATTAGATTTCAACTCCCCTTAGAAATGCCCCTGGGTCGAAGATATTATCCCACTGAGTTTGGTTGCAATTGGCCCAAGGAGGAGTTTACCAAAAAACACAAAGATTGACACTTATTTTTACAGAGGAACCTCGATTATCCAAACGAGATGAGAGTGCACTATTTCATTCGGATAATCCATTATTCGGATAATCGATTTTGCCTTTAACCAGGGGAAGCCATACTGATCTAAAGCCGTGGTCTACTGGAGAATTTGTTTAAATCTATAATTTTAATCAGTCTGCCATTTAAACAAACTAATCCTTACAGTATTCAAATTACAGGTTAAAATGAGAAGGACTCATCATCACATAAATGCTGCATTAAACTTGGTCTCGAACAGCTTCTACGATTGCAATAACAGTTTCCTGGAACTCAGTCTCGTAATAGAAAGTTAGGAGCCCTGCCTCACGCGTGTGTTTACATTCTTGGTCTTTTTTTAATGAATGGCCCGGTAAAGTGACAGGTATAGAGTCGTGTAAAACTGTACTGTACGTATACTGCTTTGCAAAGGACTGTGTAACAACCCTGACCTAAAGAAAAGTCGCTGATGCTTGAGGTACTTGTGCTTCCTTGTTTTTGCCAGAGTTTACATGTCATCTTCAGTACAGGTAATCTGAATACACTTACCTCTTTGATGCGGGTCCTTGAAATCTTCTTCGGTAATCCGAAATTTGGATAATCGATATTCGGATAATCGAGGTTCCTCTGTATATGTAAACTTCCAAATGTGGTCTTGCTAATGGCTTGGAAATGTGTTTCAGTCAATGATAGGTCGTAATATTTCAGAAATATTTGGATGAGATTTCAATTTAGGGAAAAATACATGAAAATAAGGCTTTCTGCATGTGGCTTTATACAAAGCAAGATAAAGCACAAAATGACTGAGGGAAGGTGTTGGTGCATCACTTATTTTCCCTTGCAGTGAAGAGTCTGAACGCAGTTCGCGATGGGTGATTTGAGAAGAAGAATTAAGGGTGAAAGGCACAGCCAATGTCAAAGATTTTGAGAGTACTTCCGAGGGTAGCAAACCTTGTGGTAGGAAGAATCTTTCATGATGGCTGAGAAGTTTTCTTGTCAAGGGTGGAATTTATGAAGAGTTAGGAACATAGAACATAGAACAAAATAGCGCAGAACAGGCCCTTCGACCCCCGATGTTACACCGACCTGTGAACTAATCTAAGCCCACCCCCCTACACTATCCCATCATCATCCATATGCTTATCCAAGGATTGTTTAAATGCCCCTATTGTGACTGAGTTGACTACATTATCAGGCAGGGCATTCCACACCCTTACCACTCTCTGAGTAAAGAACCTGTCTCTGACATCTATCTTAAGTCTATTGACCCTCAATTTGCAGTTATGCCTACTCATACAAGCAGACGTCATCATCCTAGGAAAAAGATTCTCACTGTCCACCCTATCTAATCCTCTGATCATCTTGTTTGTCTCTAATAAATCCCCTCTTACCCTTCTTCTCTCCAATGAGAACTGACCCAGTCCGTCAGCCTTTCCTGATAAGACCTTCCCTCCAGACCAGGCAACATCCTGGTAAATCTCCTCTGCACCTTTTCCAATGCTTCCACATCCTTCCTGTAATGGGGTGACCAGAACTGCACACAATATTCCAAGTGTGGCCGCACTAGCATTTTGTATAGTTGCAGCATGACATCACATCTCTGGAGCTCAATCCCTCTACCAATAAAACCTAACACACCCCTATGCCTTCTGAACAGTACTATCAACCTGGGTGGCAACTTTCAGGGATCTATGTACATTGACATCAAGATCCCTCTGCACATCCACACTACCAAGAATCTTTCCATTGATCCAGTACTCTGCCTTCCTGTTATTCTTCCCAAAGTGAATCACCTCACATTTATCTGCATTGAACTCCATTTGCCACCTTTCAGCTCAATTCTGCAGTTTATCCAAGTCCCCTGCAACCTGCAACATTCTTCCACACTGTCCACTACTCCACCGACTTTAGTATCATCTGCAAATTTACTAACCCATCCACCCATGCCTGCGTCCAAGTCGTTTATAAAAATAACAAACAGCAGTTGTCCCAAAACAGATCCTTGTGGCACACTATTAATAAGTGGACTCCAGGCTGAATAATTTCCATCAACCACCACTCGCTGCCTCCTTTCAGAATGCCAGTTTCTAATCCTGGATTGCTAAATCACCCTCAAACCCATGCCTCTGCATTTATCCCATAGCCTACCATGTGGAACCATATCAAATGCTTTACTGAAGTCCATGTACACCACATCAACTACCCTACCCTGATCTACATGCTTGGTCACCTTCTCAATGAGGTTTGTGAGGCGCGACCTGTCTTTGATTAAACCACATTCTCCAATCAAATTGTTGCTCACTAGATGGTTATAAATCCTGTCTCTTATAATCCTTTCCAAAACTTTTCCTACAACAGACGTAAGGCTCACTGGTCTATAATTACCTAAGTCATCTCTACTGCCCTTCTTGAACAAGGGCACAACATTTGCAATCCTCCAGTCCTTTGGTACTAAACCTGTAGATAATGATGATTCAAAGATCAGAGCCAAAGGCTCAGCCATCTCCTCCCTAGCATTCCAAAGAATTCTTGGAAAAGTCCCATCCAGCCCAGGGGACTTATCTACTTTCACATCTTCTAGAATTGATAAAACCTTCTCCTAACTAACCTCAATCCTTTCAAGTCTAATAGCCCATATCTCATTCTTCTCCTCTACAATATTCTCCTTTTCCTGAGTGAAAACAGATGAGAAATATTCGTTTAGCTCTTCTCCAATCTCCACAGGGTCCACACACAACTTCCCACTTCTGTCTTTGACTGGCCCTATTCCTACCCTCGACATCCTTTTATTCCTCACACACCTATAGAAAGCTTTAGGGTTCTCCTTTGTTCCACCTGCTAAAGACTGCTCATGTCCCCTCCTTACTCTTCTTAACTCTCTCTTTAAATCCTTCCTAGCTAATCTGTAACTCTCCAAAGTCTCATCTGTACCATCTTGCCTCCACGTCATATAAGCCTCTCTCTCTTCCCTTAACAAGCGATCCAATTTCTTTAGTAAACCATGGTTCACTTCCTCCCTGCCTGACAGGAACATACCATCAAAGACATGCAATATCTGTTCCTTAAACCAACTCCACACTTTAATTGCCCCCATCCCTTGCATTTTGCTACCCCATTGTGTGCATCCTAAGTCTTGCCTAATCGCATTATAATTGCCCTTCCCCCTTCTATAACTCTTACCCTGTGGCATGTTCCTATCCCTTTCCATCACTAAACTAAACGTAACTGAATTATGGTCACTCTCTCCAAAGTGCTCACCTACAACTAAATCAAACACCTGGCCGGGTTCATTACCAATTTCCAATAGGAACTGTGTCATTGATTAGAATTGGAAATATAGAGGCACTGCCTGAAGTGGGATAGGAAGAGGTTACAAATAAAGAGATGGATAAAAAATGTGGAATTCAATTCCATTTGCAATTAACTTAAGTTAGTTACTTACTCAACAAATGACATTTGAAAAGAAAATTGTTTCTACTGTTAACCTGCAAATGCAAGATGAGCAGAAGTATTTTTACACAGTGGATAGTTAGTCTCTGGAACACACTGCCTGGAGTGTGTTGAACTTGAGGCATTCAAAGAGCATCAGACGATTATTCAAATAGAAGCAAAACATAGGCTTGTGAGGGAAAGGCAGGAGATTGGGGGAGTCAAAATACTCCTAATGCTGGTGCAACCATGATGGGCTAAATGGCCACCTTGTGTCAATAATTGGAAGTGAAGAGGTGAGGAGAACAGTATCAGCAAGCAGGAAGCATTTCCATCTGCATTGCAAATTCAATACCATAAAATGTAATATTTTTAAGATACTTTAATAAGTAAAATAAAGTCCTGTCTCTGCACTGTGTGCGAAAAGCAGTTAATCTGACAGAAATGATACAAAAAATTTAAAGCAGTTGACATATTGAAAAATAAGGCAACAGTGCAAGACAAAAAACGGTCGGCATCAATTGGGTTTCATGGCAGGGTGGAGTTGAGAAGTAAGATTTCATCAAGTGCCTGTAAAAGATTAGCACAAATTAGCTGCAGAATTAGGAGAGGAGCAAAATTGAAAATACCTGCCCTGGAGGATTTTATTTAAAAGCCTTCAAATCCGATCACAATGACACAGAAAAGGCTTTGTCTCCACCTCCTGCAGGCAAATTGACTATCAATAGATTAATCAGAGTTGCTGACATTCTATCCTAGTGCTAACTGATGCTGTACAAAGGCCATAAACAAACATGTAGTCCCTGGATAACTTGCTAAAAGAACTTTAAGCTGTAACCAGTTAGCCTGTGTTGTATTCTTCTTTTGAATGTTGGCCTGAGCTTTGGAGTATAATGAGTTAAAAAGTGATGATGAAGTAATATTTGAACATTAGAAAATACGAGAATGTCCCTCACACCTGCTAAGGAGGTAAAAACAATGACTGCAGACGCTGGAAACCAGATTCTGGATTAGTGGTGCTGGAAGAGCACAGCAGTTCAGGCAGCATCCAAAGAGCTTTGGCCACTCCCACAACCACTTCCACCCCTCACAATTCCTCATGCATCACACCTGACATCACTTCTGCCCTTCGCATCATCGCTGATGCCACACGCTCAGTGACTTCTGCCACCCCTACTGCTGTGGTCACCACCACCTCCACCCCCACCAGCGCCACTCACCTGCATTCTGCTGACACGCCCCCCACAGACCCCACTATCACTATCCCCACCCCCCAGAATCCCAAAGGGAACACTACCCCTGTTCATGACTCCAACCCATTCCCCCCACCATCACACCCACTCTAATTACAGGTTCCGCCCCCACTCCCAGCTCTACACCCACACCAGATCCCAGCTCCCAGCCCTGCCGAGTTTTCAACATCCCCCCAGACCTCCCCCTCACTGAGGATGAACGATCAGTCCTCAGCAAAGGACTCACCTTCATCCCCCTCCGTCCACGCATCAATGAATTTAATACACGCTGTGACGTCGAACAATTCTTCCGTCACCTCCGCCTCCGAGCTTACTTACACAATCAGGACTCCCGCCCACCTTCCGAGGAACCCTTCGCCCACCTCCAACACACTGCATCCACCTGGACACCCCGCGCTGGCCTATTAACTGCCCTCGACCTCTTCATTTCCAACTGCCACCGGGACATTAACCACCTCAACCTGTCGATCCCCCTCCCCCACTCCAACCTCTCACCCTCACAACGCGCAGCCCTCCAATCCCTCTGCTCCAATCCCAACCTCACCACCAAGCCAGTGGATAAAGGGGGCGCAGTGGTAGTCTGGCGCACTGACCTCTACACCGCTGAAGCCAAACGTCAACTTGAGGACACCTCTTCCTACTGCCCCCTCGGCCATGACCCCACCCCCATCACCAAACCATCATCTCCCAGACCATACAGAACCTCATCACCTCAGGAGATCTCCCACCCACAGCTTCCAACCTCACAGTCCAGGAACCTCGCACTACCTGGTTCTACCTCCTTCCCAAGATCCACAAGCCTGACCACCCTGGCCGACCCATTGTCTCAGCATGCTCCTGCCCCACTGAACTCATCTCTACCTACCTCGACACTGTCCTATCCCCCCTAGTCCAGGAACTCCCCACATACGTTCAAGACACCACCCACGCCCTCCACCTCCTCCAAGACTTCCGTTTCCCTGGCCCCCAACGCCTCATCTTCACCATGGATATCCAATCCCTCTACACCTCCATCCGCCATGACCAGGGCCTCCAAGCCCTCCATTTCTTCCTCTCCTGACGTCCCCAACAGTACCCTTCCACCGACACTCTCATTCATTTGGTCGAACTGGTCCACACCCTTAACAATTTCTCCTTTGAATCCTCCCACTTCCTCCAGACCAAAGGGGTCGCCATGGGCACACGTATGGGCCCCAGCTATGCCTGTCTCTTTGTTGGCTACGTAGAGCAGTTGATCTTCCGTAATTACACCGGCATCACTCCCCACCTCTTCCTCCGCTACATTGATGACTGCATTGGCGCCACTTCGTGCTCCCGCGATGAGGTTGAGCAAATTATCAACTTCACCAACACATTCCACCCTGAACTTAAATTTACCTGGACCATCTCTGACACCTCCCTCCCCTTCCTGGACCTCTCCATCTCCATTAATGACGACCGACTTGACACTGACATTTTTTACAAACCCACCGACTCCCACAGCTACCTGGATTACACCTCTTCCCACCCTATCTCTTGCAAAAAATGCCATCCTGTATTCCCAATTCCTCCGCCACCGCCGTATCTGCTCCCAAGAGGTCCAGTTCAAGCATAGAACACACCAGATGGCCTCCTTCTTTAGAGACTGCAATTTCCCTTCCCACGTGGTTAAAGATGCCCTCCAATGCATCTCGTCCACATCCTGCACCTCCGCCCTCAGACCCCACCCCTCCAACCGTAACAAAGACAGAACGTCCCTGGTGCTCACCTTCCACCCTACCAACCTTCGCATAAACCAAATCATCCGCCGACATTCCCGCCACCTCCAAACAGACTCCACCACAAGGGATATATTTCCCTCCCCACCCCTTTCCGCCTTCCGCAAAGACTGTTCCCTCCACAACTACCTGGTCAGGTCCACGCCCCCAAACAACCCACCCTCCCATTCTGGCACTTTCCCCTGCCACCGCAGGAACTGTAAAACCTGCGCCCACACCTCCTCCCTCACCTCTATCCAAGGCCCTAAAGGAGCCTTCCACATCCATCAAGGTTTTACTTGCACATCCACTAATATCATTTATTGTATCCATTGCTCCCGATGCGGTCTCCTCTACATTGGGGAGATTGGGCGCCTCCTAGCAGAGCGCTTTAGGGAACATCTCTGGGACACCCTCACCAATCAACCACACGGCCCCGTGGCCCAACATTTCAACTCCCCCTCCCAATCTGCCGAGGACATGGAGGTCCTGGGCCTCCTTCACCGCCGCTCTCTCACCACCAGACGCCTGGAGGAAGAACGCCTCATCTTCTGCCTCGAAACACTTCAACCCCAGGGCATCAATGTGGACTTCAACAGTTTCCTCATTTCCCCTTCCCCCACCTCACCCTACTTCTAAACTTCAGCTCAGTAACTGTCCCCTTGACTTGTCCGGACTTGTCGAACCTGCCTATCTCCTTTTCCACCTATCCACTCCACCCTCTCCTCCTTGACCTATCACCTTCATCCCCTCCCCCACTCACCCATTGTCCTCTATGCTACTCTCTCCCCACCCCCACCCTCCTCTAGCTTATCTCTCCACACTTCAGGCTCACTGCCTTTATTCCTGATGAAGGGCTTTTGCCCAAAACGTCGATTTTGAAGCTACTTGGATGCTGCCTCACACCTGCTGCCTACCTGAATCTGAAATCTTGAATATTATCTAAACTTTGAAGTAAAATTAGTCTCATTACAACTTTAGCAAGTGAAGTACGAATTCTGTGTAAATAGGTAAGTATTTTACAAACAAAATAGCTAAATGGAATATACAATTTCTAAAGAATGTCTTAGTAACTGTCAGTTTAAGCTTGACTATTCTTCTGCTAGTGCATTTGGCATAGCGACAATCAAAGTCTGAGGTATGTCCCTAGTTTGCAAACCACTTGTAAATTGTTGACTCAATCCTTTGATATTGAGTGTTATCATTTCCCTGGATCACCCATGGACACACGGAACTTGTAAATGCAACAAACTAGAGGGCATAAGGTTTAGGGTGAGAAGGGAAAGGTTTAAAAGGGACATAAGGGGTAAGTTCTTCATGCAGAGGATGGTAAGTGTATGGAATGAGCTGCCAGAGGAAGTGGTGGAGACTGGTACAATTCAAACATTTAAAAGTCATCTGGATGGATATTTGAATAGGAAGGGTTTAGAGGGATATGGGCCAAGTGCTGGAAAATGGGACCAGATTAATTTAGGATATCTGGTCAGCATGGACGAGTTAGACTGAAGAGTCTGTTTCCATGTTGTACATTTCTATGACTTTATGACTCGATCTGTATTTTCTTTATATGCCAGAAGATGAGTGTAGATAGAAATTAAGGAGCTATCCAGGAACCCTGGAATGTCACACCCAAGGATTTGGGAAGCTTCAGCGAATTGAACTGTAATCTTCTCTGGGTGTCTCAGAATATGAAAGCAGTGGGGAAAAAAAGGCACCAATCCGGCCAAGTGATGTGTTTTTTTGTGTGTTTTTCCATTTCAAGAGGACACAAGGACAGGGATGAAGATCTACTTGCAATCCTGGATTATGTCTGCTCGTGAGTGAGGTGCTCATGTGTCTTAGTTGGGTTCAACTGCTGGAATGCTGCAAAAGTCATAATCAATATGAGATTCGATAGTCATCCCCCGCATTTAAGGAAGAGACTGTGGAGGAAGGGCAGTGGATAGCACTGCTGCCTCACAGCGCCAGAGACCCGGGTTCAATTCCCGCCTCAGGCGACTGACTGTGTGGAGTTTGCACGTTCTCCCCGTGTCTGCGTGGGTTTCCTCCGGGTGCTCTGGTTTCTTCCCACAGTCCAAAGATGTGCAGGTCAGGTGGATTGGTCCATGCTAAATTGCCCGTAGTGTTAGGTAAGGGGTCGATGTAGGGGTATGGGTGGGTTGCGCTTCGGCGGGGCGGTGTGGACTTGTTGGGCCGAAGGGCCTGTTTCCACACTGTAAGTAATCTAATCTAATGTAAAACTGTCTCACTCTAGATGCTAGAATCCAGCCAGCAAGCCAGTGCCAAAGGAAACAAGACAAAAGCATTTCAGTTTATCCACAAAGCCAAGAACCTCAGCGTTGACTACTCAACTATTAACATTCCACTTTCTGCTCTTCACAAACAATCCAAAGACAGATCCATATTCTTTTCAGTCTCCCATCTCAACTCTCGTCTAATGTCTGCTTGTTGCGTTATTATTCTTAATTTCATGTTTAGTAATTAATAACCTCTTTTTCTTAATTTGAAGAAAGCCACGTTAAGCTGGGTCCTTTTAAAGTGTAAACACATTTTGTTCTGGGAGCCAGGTATCCACAAGGAAGAAGGTGCTTTTTAATGAATTTTGTGGTGAGCAAGTGAGGGACCATCTCATCCCTTCTCACTCAGGAGATTGATAAAAAGGAGGACAGGTAATTTCTGGTTGTGAACAGGTTCCATTCTGCTGTCCATTTGCAAAATAATTTGTCTGCAAGTTGGGACACAATGCAGGCCACCAGAAAGGAGCCATTCGTAAGTACATGAAATATTCCCGTGTCATGCCTTTAAACTTACATCCCGTACGAGATTGTGTTTTTTACTACAGGCATTTGTAACTGGGACGTTTGTAAATCACGGACATGCTGTATCCTGCCTTAACTTGGAGAAAACTGCCAAGTCCAATAGTAGCATGCAATACATAGTCGAAAATGTGTTGCTGGAAAAGCACAGCAGGTCAGGAAGCATCCAAGGAGCAGGAGAATCGATGTTTCGGGCATAAGCCCTTCTTCAGGAATGAGGAAAGTGTGTCCAGCAGGCTAAGACCTAACCTGCAATCTTCTTCCTGACCTGTCCGCCCCCACCCCCACCCCACTCCTATCACCCTCACCTTGACCTCCCTCCACCTATCGCATTTCCAACGCCCCTCCCCCAAGTCCCTCCTCCCTACCTTTTACCTTAGCCTGCTGGACACACTTTCCTCATTCCTGAAGAAGGGCTCATGCCCAAAACCTCGGTTCTCCTGTTCCTTGGATGCTGCCTGACCTGCTGCGCTTTTCCAGCAACACATTTTCAGCTCCGATCTCCAGCATCTGCGGTCCTCACTTTCTCCTGCAATATATAGTCAGCTCGTTAGTACCTGAACTCGTGAACTGAAATCATAAAATAAACTGTGTCCATGAGGAGGTCAAGGACAGTACACTGTTGGAGTGAATTCGTATTCATCTGAAGTTATTCTGGTGGTAAGTCCGGTTAGCTAAACAGTAGTATGTACTTACATAATGTACTGATTAGTGTAATAATTCGTCTGTCTCATAAGTGGTTATCATTTAATTTGGATGTAAAGTAAATCAAATCTTATGCTTTTTATCTGTCGAAACATCTTTCCCCATTCTGTATTGGTGATGTTGGGCTGTACCTTAACATTGTTTGGCCAAGTGCAATTGTATCGAAATTTTTGGAGGGATTCTCACTGGAGGCTTCGTGGTATTTATCGCTGTAGCTTACTAAACTTACATCATTAAACACCTATCCTGCCCCTGTCACATCTCATACATTTGAGTCAATCCCATCTTGAGGCCGGCAGGGTGGCTCAGTGGTTAGCACTACTGCCTCACAGCACCAGGCACATGGGTTCAATTCCAGCCTCGGGGTGACTGTCTGTGCGGAGTTTGCACGTTCTCCCCATGAGTGTGTGGTCAGGTTTAATTGGCCATGCTAAATTGCCTATAGTGTTAGGTGCATTAGTCAGAGGGAAATGGGTCTGGGTGGGTTACTCTTCGGAGGGTCGGTGTGGACTTGTTGGGGTGGAGGACTTGTTTCCACACTGTAGGGAATCTCATCTCAAAAAAAAAGTGCTGTTCCAAGATCAACTCGCCATTTAGTGGATGTCTGGCGAAGGACCAGAATCATTTGGGCTAGCACCATCTTTAAAAGACTATTGTACAAATGGACAGACACTATCAGTCCAAAGCTGCCCTGCACAGGTTCTGACGTCTGTATCAGACATGGCAGACAAGGGAACATTGGTGTCCCAATGAAGAGGGACCTGGAGGTCCTGCTGAACAGGGTAGTCAAACTCATTGGTGGAGGAGACTTCACAAACATCCCAATTGAGTTTTGTGAAGATTTGTAGCTCAGGTTGAGGTTCTGGATGTAGGTTTGCTTGCTGAGTTGGAAGGTCGCCTTCCAGCTTAGCGAGCAAACCTACATCCAAAAACCTTCCAATCTTCAGTAATGGGGAGTCCAGCATGTTCATGCAAAAGACACCTGCTGCAGACAAAGCAGGACAAACCCAACTCAGCTGGTTACTGACCCGGGCAAAATACACTTGATCATCAGCAAAGTAATGGACCGTATTGTTAACAGTGCTATCAAGCAGCACTTAGTTAGCAATAACCTGTTCACTAACCATCAATCTAGTTTCTGGCAGAGCCACTGAGCTCCTGTGCTCATTTCAGCCTTAGTTCAACATGGGCAAAAGAACAGAATGCCAGAGGTGAGGTGATAGTGACTGCACTTAATATCAAGGCTACAATTGACTTGAGTGTTGCAACTACCTTTATTGTAACAAATCTGGAGTCAATGGGAATCAAGGGAAAGACTCCAGATTAAAGTCATTTCCAGCAAAAAGGAAAAATGATATGATTGTTGATGGCTATCTCAGCTCCAAAACATTCCTACAGGAGTTCCTCAGCGTAGGATTGTATTTTTCTAATCAACCTGTACAAGATGCTGATTGCTTCCTTTATAGAATACAACCAAACCCGGGACCCCGACTTTGTACTTGTATGATTTGTCTTTTGTCAGGCCAAATCTGGATATTGTCCAGACCCTGCTGCATCTGGATATCGACTGGTTCAAATATCAGATCAGTCAGGAATGGTGGTGAACATTGTGCAGTCATTTGTGAACGTCCTCACTTCTGAACTCATACTGCAGGGAAGGTCATTGATGAAGCAGCTTAGCACACTACCCTAGGGATTTCTTGCATCAATGTCCCAGAGCTGATATTAATGACCTCAATAACCACAACCATCTTTCTTTGTTCCTAGTATCACTCCAACCAGTGGAGAGTGTTCCCCATTTTCCAATTACTTCCGTTTTGCAAGGGATCCTTGATATCACATTTGGTCAAATGCAGCCTTAGTGTCAAGGGTAGTCCCTCTCACCACATCTCTGGAGTTCAACCTTTTTGAAAACATAGCTGCAATGAGGTCAGGAGCTGTATGGCCTTGGTGGGAACCTAACAACCATCATCAAGCAGGTAATTGCTAAGCAAGTGCTGCCTGATGGCACTATTGTTGACCCCTTGCATCATGTAATTGATGACTAAGTGTCGACAGATGGGCCAGTGATTGTCTGGTTGGGCTTCTTCTGTTTTTTATGTGTAGGTCATATCTGGTCAGTTTGCCATCTGACAACCAGATGTCTGTGTTGTAGCTGCACAGCTTGGCTAAGGGCATGGACCATATGACCAATATTTCTAGACAATATACTTGATGTATAAAAATTATGGGAATCCAAACACTCTGCAGCAGTAACAATATGTGCCCTATGATGACATGATCTATTTTCCAGGCTGGGCAAAAGATCAGTGATCTCTGTTGGTTGTGACGCTACTCAGCTGGCTGGAGAGGACTACACATGGCAGTGACGTAACAGACAATGCCCAGATATTCTGATAGTCAGATATTCTTGGGAACGGCGCAGACATTGCACAATGAGGGCCTACAGAATCACAGTGACATCAGTCTGTGTGGGAATTGCCCAGGAGATTGGGGATTGGGGATCCCAATGGACAATTTCCCGAGCATTTGGAACCCCATGAAAACACCCAGGAGAAGTTAAACACTACTCACTTGGAAACTATCAACGTGCCACACTCCATATCTGACACACTATCCATTTAGCACCTACTCACCTGGCACCCCCAACCCATTAACAAGCAATCAACTCGAACCCCTTACCTTACCTTACCCTTTTTCAATAGACAATAGACAATAGACAATAGCTGATGAAGTAACTAGCTAAGAAAGTGGACATTTAGATCTCAAAAGATGGCTCACTGCTACAAATGATTTGACTCCCACTGACTATACTGCACTATCGGGAATTGTGTTGTTGTCAGCTATGCAGTTCTCTAGGAGCCAGGATCCGAACGCCCAGCTAAACATTCAGAGTTTAGTACTAACTTGAAATAAAGCAGTGCGGTTGCTACTCCCAGGAATATCTGGACCCTGATTCATAGTTTGCATGGAATGCAATCTTTAAAACTGAGTGTGTCGAACTTGATACTGCCCTCAGGTTAAATTATCACACAAACTCCAATGGAGGCAGAAAATAACATGCGTAAGACTATTCACATACAGCTGCCTGCAGTGAAATAACTGCATTTTCTTTACAGCATTACCACCGCACTGCAAAACATTTCACATCCAGAAAAGCCTCAACAGATGTGTATATGTCCCACGATTGTCCCTTAATGACCATAAGACAGCTTTTCTCATGTCTTCTCATGAAGGTTCGATAATCCTGGATCCACTGCTTTTTGTCTTCTGTATAAATGATTTGAATGGGAATACAATGGAATGTTAATCAGAAGGGCCAATGGGCTATGGGCTGGCAGATGGAGTTTAATCTAGATAAATGTGAAGTGCTGCATTTTGGTACGGCAAATCAGGGCAGGATTATACATTTGATGGTAAAGTCCTGGGTAGTGTTGCCAAACTTATACATGTTTATGTAATCATGAGGGGTACAGATAAGGTGAAAAGTCAAGGTCTTTTCCCCAGGGTATGGGAGTACAGGACTAGAGTGCTGGAAGCTGGTACAATTACAACATTTAAAGGGCTCTGGATGGGTATAGGAAGGTTTTAGAAGGGTATGGGCCAAATGCTGGAAAATGGGACTAGATTAATTTAGGATATCAGGTCAGCTTGGATGAGTTGGACTGAAGAGTCTGTTTCCATGCTGTACATCTCTATCACCTTACATCATCCAAATTTAAAACTTGTTTGGGTTAGTGCAGGAATTTGTCCATTTAATTTAATAAGAGATATTACTGATCAGCCTGACTCTCGTTTACTGCCAAATGAAATCTCATAGTGCTTTTTAATCCTTTGCAATCAATTGCCACAAGGTGAGAGCACACAGGCATTTGTTGTTTATGTGCTAAATCATTTTGGACAGGCTGATCAATTTTTACCATTTGTGTGCAGTGTTTGAAAAGTTACCCTTTCACATTAGGCTGCAACAATCAAATGAGATGGGCCAGTTGGAGGACTACAATTTTAATCTTTTAAAACATTTGGGCATTCATGTGTAAATAGTAAACAAAATGGACTTGTTGAGAAGTAAGATTACAAGTATATTTAAAATTAACTCTATGGAACCTCTCTCCAGATTGTTTGAACTTCTGATTGCTTTGTTACAAATTTCAAAAAGAATGCCAAGCTAATGGCTTTAAGATACATTTATTCTATAGTTTGTATTCAAGCGAAATGAATAACTGGACTTTGATTCATTTTCTTTCTGTTTAAGTTGTCAATGTATCACACCCAGGCCCTGCCCCTTCTCCACCTTGAGTTGTCTTGTCCAGTCTATTCGCTGCAGTATGCTACTAGTACTGACTTTGGGCCTTGCTCTATGAACTTTGTAGGGGGTCAACCTGTGTAATTCTATTCCTCTGTTGTACCTTCAGTGGAAGAGTTATCAAAACCTGGAAAAGTGGCATTTATTTCATTTTTACAGAATTGTTGGTGTTTTTTTTCCCCAGAGCAGAAACCTCTGGAAACCTCTGTGTCTGACTGTCATTTGAAAGAATTTGTGTTGAAAAGTGTACGATTAACTTATATGGACAACTTGCTTTAAATTTGTAGACTATTTGGATTACATGACCAGTGTTTCATATCATCCATGAAATATCGAGTGTTGATATCATCTGGTGCACATGTCACTTGTTCTGATTGTTAGCCTGTGGGAGCTCAAAGATAAGGGTTTGGTAATGCTATTCTAAAGGAAGATAAGAGCAACTGATCCATCACAACCACTTGCTTCTCAGACCATATATAATTTAATGAGGACAGTCTCGTATTCATCATGAGCAACATATGACTTTGTTCAGAAGGCAGTGATGCAGCCAGATTGGGATAAAAAGTGAGGGGTTAATTGTC
Organism: Chiloscyllium punctatum; assembly: GCF_047496795.1. NCBI lineage: Eukaryota > Metazoa > Chordata > Chondrichthyes > Orectolobiformes > Hemiscylliidae > Chiloscyllium > Chiloscyllium punctatum. Next base: position 14,546,843 of record NC_092739.1, read on the forward strand.
TGGCTGAATTCTAAAGAAGTCTATGAAAGGCTATTGCTAAGTCCAGTCACGTAATTATAATGACCACTTACCATGTACTCCAGAAGCTACAGCACCGGACTAAAATCAGAAGTGGGTGCACAATCTCCCCTCGTTTGATAATAAATGGATTTTAAAAATATCTCACCAGTCCCGACTCAAATCTTCTGAGTTTGGCATTCCTCTATATTTATTTTTCATTCCACTGTCTGTATCTTTATTGGACCTTTTGATGTATTTTTAAAAGAGTCACTCAATATATGTAGATATGCATTAAGCTGTTTTTTAATCCATTCATAACACTATCTCCATCCCTTCTTTATGTCCTTTTCACATCATGCTCACCTACCTATCTTGGGAGAAAGATCTCCCTCATTCAGTGAAGGCATCTATAGATAACAGTTTGTACCACTCACTCTACCAACCTCTCATGCTGCTCTAATCAGTCAGCACCTCTTCCTGGCACTCAGGACTCACAACTCAGTTCTGGATACACCAGCTGACTCTGACACACAGTTTCACATCCAAATGCATCCAGCTATTCAATGCAGACAGGCACGCCGACCTGTCAAAGTGCACCACAATCACTGACCTTCTGTACACTGACTTGCAGGACAGGATGACACACAAGTGAAAGGAGCAGTGCAGAATGGGAGGAGGACAGGGAGGCCTGCAACTTTTGAACCCTATAGAGGAGATGCTGGCTGTGATGGAATCCACTGTCGAGATCAGAGTGGTGCTGGAACAGCACAGCAGGTCAGGCAGCATCCAAGGAGCAGGAAAATCGACGTTTCAGGCAAAAGCCCTTCATCAGGATTTTGCTCGAAATGTCGATTTTCCTGCTCCTCGGATGCTGCCTGACCTGCTTTGCTTTTCCAGCACCACTCTAATCTTGACTCTAATCTTCAGCATCTGCAGCACCCACTTTTGCCAACGCTATCCACTATGCCTGGCACTACTGAAAACATTGAGAATGACTACATCTTCTTGCTTCATATCCCTTTTCACGGCTTAGCTCATCCTCTTCCTAAGTCTGGCACGATAGGCAAGCTGCCTTTGTCCCTTAAGTGTGTGGTCTGGTGATAAACTTCGATGAGTCAGATCCTGGAGTGAAATATGGCTTCATAGACTGTAAGTATTATTTTTCATTTTTTTCACAAAACTGCCAATGTACTTTAACTAAAGAATGGAAAAGTTTATTAAACAAACTACATTGCAATAGACCAGAACAATCTCAACACAGATATCAGAAAGAAAGATTCATCACTTTTTCTCCAGCAAGTTCCTTACATGTCCAAATACAACAAGTTCTTGACAATATCCAGGCTTGGGCTGACAAGTGGCCATTAGCATGCGTGCCACACAAATGCCAGACAATGACCATTCCCAATAAGAAACAACGTAATCACTGCCCCTTGACATTCAATGGTGTTACCATCATTGAATACCTCACCTTCAGCGTACTAAGAGTTATCATCGACCTGAAACTCAACGGGTCTCACCACATAAACACAGTGTTACAAGAGCAGGTCAGAGGCTAGGGATACTGCGGCGAGTAACTCACCTCCTGACTCTTCAAAGCCTGTCCACCACCTACAAGGCACAAGTTAGGAGCACGATGAAATACTCTCCACTTGCTTGAATGAATGCAGCTCTAACAACATTCAAGGTGTTTGACACCATCCAGGACAAAGCAACCTGCTTGATTGGCACCACATCAACAAGCATCCATTCCCTCCACCATCAGTGCTCAGTAGTAGCAATGTGTACTGTCTACAAGATGCACTGCAGAAATTCACCAAAGGTCCTGAGACAACAGTTTCTAAACTCATGACCACTTCCACCTAGAAGGACTAGGGCAGCTGATACATGGGAATACCCGCACCTGCAAGTTCCCTCCAAGTCACTCCTGACTTGGAAATACATCGCCATTCCTTCACTGTCACTAGGTCAAAATCCTGGAATTCTCTCCCTGAGGGATCAATCTACAGCATAAGGACCACAGCAGTTTAAGAGTCAGCTCACTAGCACTTTCTCAAGGGCAAGATGGGATGGGCAATAAATGCTGGCCAGCCAATGATGCTGAAATGGGAGATGGCATGGGGTAGGGTGACATTAGGCACCTGGACACACAAGATGGCTGCTGAGCCATAAGTCGGCCATTTGACCTGCAAAACGGCTGCCGAATCACAATATGGAGAGAGACAGCAGAGCAATCACACATACTGCCTGAGGCCACCTGAATGCCAGCATAATGCACCCACAACCTAGTTGATTAGGTTAAGGCAAGTGGGGAAGTATTTATACATGAGTAGCTTATATTGCCTGCCAAGGTATCTTGGTCCAGCCAACACCTCTTATAGAAACGCTAACTGTATGATACGGACTCAATACAAAGAGCTAATAACCAGGGTTGCAGTAATTATCCTGCTCAGGAAGAGAGATTAGCGCCCATTACTGCAGCAATGGACTTCTGCACAGATGTTGAAATTGACAATGACCGTGCTGAAATTAACAAAGGCTGTACTGGAACTGGCAATGACTGCGCCAAAGCTATCAATGATTCTGCAATGTTTATAGTAAACCAACTATGTTACACTGACAATGACCTAATCACTGATCTATTATAATTACAAAATGTATAAATGTGTCTTGACATGTGCTCAGGGTGGAGATAAGACTCGCAGCTGACCATTGTGCTGTTGGTGTCTCTCTCTCTCCCTGGAGCTCTGGTATTTCCTTGTGCAATAAACTTTGTTGTTAAACCCTAACTCTGACTCAGAAGCTAGTGATTTTCCCCACAACAATGCCCACGTCCCACAAGGGAACATAGAACAAAAACACACATTGATATCTTAGTGAGGAGTCAATCATATCTTCACATTAAAACTCGTTGCTGAACGTACATGGCTGTTATATAGTTGGGGAGATCTACGGCACAGAAGAAAGGACCTATGGCCCATTGTGATTGTGGCAGTGAGGAATAACCATCTAACTATTCTAGCACCATTTTGTGGCATTTAGCCAATAGTCTAGTATACATTGGCAGAGCAAGTGCATATCTAAATATTTCTGAGCCCAGGACTCGTCTGCATTGACAGCAATTCTTTTTGTTTCTTTTCTTGTTTTTTACCCTATGCTCTGTTTAATTTTCTGTTCTATTTTATTTACCTCTTGGTGAAGAACTTGGTTGCGTTGATGGCATCAGCAGCAGCGAGTGGGCTGAACAGCATGAACTTGTGGCAGTGGTGTGGGAGGTAGGTTTGGGTTCCTGGTGGTGTCAGCCTCTGGCACAGATTCATGGAGGTGGGGGCAGAGGCGAGGTTGGGCCCAGTACAAGTCCCGGTGACTTCAGCTGCAGCATCATCAGCAAGGCAGATCTGAAGTGGACTCATGGCTATCTAAAGATGTGCGGCTAAGGTGACTTCGTCATACTAAATCGCCCATCGTGTTTAGGCATGTGTTGGTTAGGAGCATTAGTCAGGGGTAATGTAGAGTAGTAGGGGAATGGGTCTGCGTGGGCTATTCTTCAGAAGTTCGGTGTGGACCTGAGGGGCCGAATGGCCTGTTTCCACACTGTAGGGATTCCAAAAAAAATGATGGTGGTGGAGTTGGATTTCGCCTGGAGGCCTCATGGTGGCGAGAGCAACAGTGGAGGCAAGATGGCGCCGAAGAGTGGTGACATTTGTCCCAACAGCAGTACAACAAAGGGACACATGGCTGACCTCGAGGCCCATGGCCCATGATGGAGCACCTAACAAGAAGGTCAGTAAAGTTGGACACTTCCTTTATTTCTTCATTTTTCCTGCCTTTAGATTCTATGTTTTGGTTTATTTTTCTATACTCTATGATGGCACTGGAGAGTGGCAACACAGCATAACATTTTCACTCTATCTTGTAACAAGATAGGTGACATTAAATAAACCAAATAAATATGTCAAAAATGTTATGAGGGCTTCTGCCTCCAACACTGTTACGAGTGAGTTCCAGATTCCCTGGAGATGTACAATTATTAAAATTTGAGGGAAGCCTATTTATTTGAATGGTACTGTCATAATTGTAAATGATGGCATGAATATCACATGATCATTGAGCAGCCTGTTTCTGTGAATAGATGTCTAAATTAAACTTCCGACACTGTTGCTTCTCTTTATAGACAATAGACAATAGACAATAGACAATAGGTGCAGGAGTAGGCCATTCAGCCCTTCGAGCCTGCACCACCATTCAATATGATCATGGCTGATCATTCCTAATCAGTATCCTGTTCCTGCCTTATCTCCATAAACCTTGATTCCACTATCCTTGAGAGCTCTATCCAACTCTTTCTTAAATGAATCCAGAGACTGGGCCTCCAATGCCCTCTGGGGTAGAGCATTCCACACAGCCACCACTCTCTGGGTGAAGAAGTTTCTCCTCATCTCTGTCCTAAATGGTCTACCCCGTATTTTTAAGCTGTGTCCTCTGGTTCGGCACTCCCCCATCAGTAGAAACATGTTTCCTGCTGCCAGAGTGTCCAACCCTTTCATAATCTTATATATCTCAATCAAATCCCCTCTCAGTCTTCTAGACTCAAGGGTATACAAGCCCAGTCACTTCAGTCTTTCAGTGTAAGCTAATCCCGCCATTCCAGGAATTGACCTCGTGAACCTACGCTGCACTCCCTCAATAGCCAGAATGTCTTTCCTCAAATTTGGAGACCAGAACTGTACACAGTACTCCAGGTGTGGTCTCACCAGGGCCCTGTACAGCTGCAGAAGCACCTCTTTGCTTCTATACTCAATCCCTCTTGTTATGAAGGCCAGCATGCCATTAGCCTTCTTCACTACCTGCTGTACCTGCATGCTTGCCTTCATTGACTGGTGTACAAGAACACCCAGATCTCTCTGTACTGCCCCTTTACCTAACTTGATTCCATTGAGGTAGTAATCTGCCTTCCTGTTCTTGCCACCAAAGTGGATAACCATACATTTATCCACATTAAACTGCATCTGCCATGCATCTGCCCACTCGCCTAACTTGTCCAGGTCACCCTGTAATCTCCTAACATCCTCATCACATTTCACCCTGCTTCCCAGCTTTGTATCATCAGCAGATTTGCTAATGTTATTACTAATACCATCTTCTATATCATTAACATATATTGTAAAAAGCTGCGGTCCCAGCACGGATCCCTGCGGTACCCCACTGGTCACTACCTGCCATTCCGAAATGGAGCCGTTTATCACTACCCTTTGTTTCCTATCAGCCAACCAATTTTCAATCCAATCTAGTACTTTGCCCCCAATTCCATGCATCCTAATTTTACTCACTAACCTCCTGTGTGGGACTTTATCAAAAGCTTTCTGAAAGTCCAGGGACACTACATCTACTGGATCTCCCTCATCCATCTTCAGAGTTACATCCTCAAAAAATTCCAGAAGATTAGTCAAGCATGATTTCCCTTTCATAAATCCAGGCTGACTCTGTCCTATCCTGTTACTACTATCCAGATGTGTCGTAATTTCATCCTTTATAATAGACTCCAGCATCTTTCCCACCACTGAGGTCAGACTAACTGGTCTATAATTTCCTGCTTTCTCTCTCCCACCTTTCTTAAAACGTGGTACAACATTAGCCACCCTCCCATCCTCAGGAACCGACCCCAAATCTATCGAACTCTGGAAAATAATCACCAATGCATCCATGATTTTTCGAGCCACCTCCTTCAGTACCCTGGGATGTAGACCATCAGGCCCCAGGGACTTATCAACCTTCAGATCTAACAGTCTCTCCAACACCAAATCCTGGCAAATATAAATTCCCTCAAGTTCAGATCCTTCAGCCACTGTTACCTCAGGGAGATTGCTTGTGTCTTCCCCAGTGAACATAGATCTGAAGTACCCATTTAATTCTTCTGCCATTTCCTTGTTCCCCATAATATATTCCCCTGTTTCTGTCTTCAAGGGCCCAATTTCAGTCTTAACCATTTTTTTGCCTTGCACATACCTAAAAAAGCTTTTACTATCCTCCTTTATATTATTGGCCAGTTTACCTTCGTACCTCATTTTTTCTCTGCGTATTTCCTTCTTAGTAATCCTCTGTTGTTCTTTAAAAGCTTCCCAGTCCTTCAATTTCCCACTTATCTTTGCTATGTTATACTTTTTCTCTTTTAACTTTATATGTTTCTTAACTTCCCTTGTCAGCCACGCCCGCCCATGCCTCCTCCTGGGATCTTTCTTCCTTTAAGGAATGAACTGATCCTGCAACCTCTGCATTCTACACAGAAATATCCGCCATTGTTCCTCCACGGTCATCCCTGCTAAGGTATTGCACCATTGAACTTTGGCCAGCTCCTCCCTCATAGCTCCATAGTTCCCTTTATTCAACAGAAATATTGTCAATTCTGATTGTACCCTCTCCCTCTCAAATTGCAGATTGAAGCTTATTGTATTATGGTCACTACTTCCCAATGGCTCCTTCACTTCGAGGTCCCCGACCAATTCTGGTTCATTACACAATACCAGATCCAGAATTGCCTTCTCCCTGGTCGGCTCCAGCACCAGCTGCTCTAAGAATCCATCTCTGAGGCACTCCACAAAGTCTCTTTCTTGAGGTCCAATACCATCCTGATTCTCCCAGTCTACCTGCATGTTAAAATCCCCCATAACAACTGTAGTAACATCTTTGCGACAGGCCAATTTCAGCTTCTGATTCAACTTACATCCGACATCCAGACTACTGTTTGGGGGCCTGTAGATGACTCCCAAGAGGTTCTTTTTACCCTTAGTATTTCTCAGCTCTATCCACACTGACTCTACATCCCCTGACTCTAGGTCCCCCCACGCAAGGGACTGAATATCCTCCCTTACCAACAAGGCCACCCCACCCCCTCTGCCCGTCAGTCTGTCCTTACGATAGCATGTGTAGCCTTGAATATTCATTTCCCAGGCCCTGTCCACTTGAAGCCACGTCTCAGTTATCCCCACAATATTGTATCTGCCAATTTCCAAAACAGCCTCAAGCTTATCCATCTTATGTCTAATGCTTCGTGCATTCATGTATAGTATTTTTAATTTGTTACTGCTCTCACCCTTCCCATCAACCCCTATTTCACTCAACCTCATTGATACAGTTGTCTTTCTTGACTTCTCTTGTTCTAACTTTCCCTTCAATTTCCTTTTTAAACATCCAGTTTGTCCCCTGCCCCCCCGCTACTTAGTTTAAATGTAGCGGTGTTGCAGTAGCAAACCTGCCTGCCAGAATGCTGGTCCCTAGCCTATTAAGGTGCAAACCGTCTCTCTTGTAGAATTTAAGTTTACCACAAAACATACCCCAGTGATCCAAGAATTTAAGACCTTGCTTCCTGCACCAGTTCCCCAGCCACACGTTCAAGTCCATTATCTCCCTGTTTCTGGCCTCACCAGCCCGAGGAACTGGAAGCAAACCGGAGATAACCACCTTGGACGTCCTGCTTTTCAGCCTTCTTCCTAGTTCTCCGAAGTCCCGCTGTAGTATGTTCCTCCTCTTCTTCCCGACATTATTTGTGCCGACATGTACCACCACCTTTGGCTCTTCACCCTCGTCCTTGAGGATTTCCTGCACTCTGTCTGTGAGGTCTTTCACCCTGGCACCAGGAAGGCAACACACCATCCTTAAGTCCCATATGCTGCCACAAAAACCCCGGTCAGTTCCTGTCACTATGGAGTCCTCTGTTACCACGGCTCTGTGCGATGTCCAACTCTTCCGCTCTGTCTCCATGCTAACGTTTGATTGACAGACCTGGCCGACTTGCGAACTGGCAGTGTCATCAGTCTCTACTGTTTCCAAAAGATTCAACTTGTTCCTGACAGGTACTTCCCCCGGAGTCTCTTGCACCTGTCTCCTCTCTGCCTTCCTCATCGTCTGCTCCCTTCTGCTCTTTTCTGGTACGATTGGTGTAATAACCTCGCTGAAGGTCTTGTCCAGAAAGATCTCGTTCTCTTGGATGAGCCTAAGGTCCTCAAGTTCTTTCATCAGTGCTGCAATATGCTCTGTCAGTAGCTGAACATGCATACACTTTCCACACTTATACGAGCCAGACACACCAGAGTCGTTGACCTCCCACATCAAGCACGTAGCACACTGAACCAGTTGGGCAGTCATGTCTTCACCCTCTTCAAGTGTGGTGTAATCACTTCACTCAACCTCCTTGTCAAAGACTCCTGAGCTGAAGCCTCACTCTTCAATCCAATCTTCCTTTGACCCTCTTTTTGTGGCAAGTCTGTGGACTTTTAATTTAGGTTAGAGGAGGAGGGAGGGAGGGAGGCCCTACTTTGTCGGACCTGGGGTCTAGAACACACCCACTCAAATAACAATCACGTACCTTCCCGACCGGCTTTACGCTCCGCCTGAACTTCCGCCCAGCTCCCGCTGCTCTCTACTGCGAAAAAAACCATTATCCATCCTCTAGCATCATGCAACAAATGTTCCAACCAATGGAAGGAATCTATGACTGATCTATTTTAATTATGCTAATATTATATGTAATATTAAGTGTATTGTATATAGATTGAATGTACATGGGACATACAGATGTACTGTGATTGTAGCAGTTTGCACAGTCAGTTTATCTTTTGAGCTGTTCTGACTAGTAGCTTGAGGATTGATAGTTTTTTTTGTTGTTTATACTTTTCTTAATTTAAACGTTTTAAGGTCAATTGTACACGTGTTTTTGTGAGTTATTAGATTGACTCTTCTTAAAGGCTCACCTTTTTTTTAACGTCTGGGAGAAATATGTCCTTATTGCAACTGTAGAATGTTTCCTTGTTTTTAATGTTAGTGGGAGAGGCATTTTATGAAAATGTGACAGTACCTTTTGCGATGTTGAGAGTAGTGACTCCTTTGTCAACTATAGGATGGGCATTGCCACTTTCTGATACTTCATTCTGCTGCATCTCATAAAAGTAATCATTTCACAGCTTGCAAGACTCCATGAAAGAGAATTGGCCAGTCTTCCTGTGAGGTTGCTACTAGAAAAAAGAAGATGGAACAGTTTGTATTTTATATAGTGGCCTTCTTGACTTCATGATGTCTCAAAGTGTTTTGCAGCCAAAGGCATGTTTTAAAGTGTAGTGTGAGAAAAGTCTGCAACAACATTGCAACAAGGGTCCATAAACAACAATATGATCATGACCAGATAGCCTGTTATTTTAGAAATTTAGATTGACAGGGAGACCTTAAATGTTACTCTTGAAATGTGCTTTGGGATCTTTTATATCCATCTGAGAGAACTGATGCATTAACATCTAATCCAGAAGGCAGAAGCTCAAAACTGCAATAAATCTAGGATGTGTTCAAACTTCCGGAGTCAGAAATGAACCCACCACTTTTAATTCACTATCTACTGAGCAATGACTGGGGAGCATACCTTGATCAGCAGTTAAAACATGTCCTGCATACCCAGAAATGAAGAACAACATCAAATCCGTCACCACCCAAAATTGCTACATCACTTTGATTAAGTTTTGTCCCATCTGTCTTGTCAAATAACGATTCCTCAGTTATCCAGAGTATTAGGAAACATGAGGGAAATCAGGATTGTTTGCACTAACAGCTGTGGTTGTTCAGATGCCATTCCAATATAAGCTGAAACATTTACGTAATCTGGTATGATGAAACGCCATGTAGTGAAATACAGAGTGGAAGGAAACTGCTCGAGGAATGGGTGACCAGTCTAATCCGTTTGTATTTTTTGGTAAGCATGTAATTGGAATGGGCTGAGTGCAGGTGTGCATTTTTTGACCAAAGGCATTGTTGCACTTGTGAAAGAAGCAAATGTGTCACTATTAAGTAATATTTAAATAAATAAATATATCATACACTTTTGTATTCAATACTTCATGTCACAAAGCTAGTCCTTTCTTTTCTAAGAGCTGTTCCTTGGCTCAAGGAGACTCTGTCCTTGATTTTCTTTTCAGTGGAGTAATAAACCGAGCTGGGCTCCGATCAGTCTGGTTTGGGAGAGAGATGAAAAGGAGTTTGAGAGGCCTTTTGTTTATATGTAAACAGATGAGACTTCAGGCCAAAGTGGTCATGATTCAGAAGTGACCTGTATAATGAAAGGGGAGCGGTCAGCTCTCTAGCTGAGCAGTTTAGTTCAGTCCAGAACTGGTTGGGAGTTCAACAGTGTGCTGTGTGGAAACTCTCTGTCTCCTTCTAGCTTCAACCAGTAAGCATCTGACTCTTTCTTGTATTGTGTTTTAAAGGGGGTTTGGTTATTGGGACTGTTGTATATATTAGGAACAGCATACTTAAGCCAAGTTTGGATAGACTGAGTTCTGTGAGGTTCTTTATTCTGTTCTTTGTATTTCATTGTGTAATTTTGTGAATAAATGTTTTATCTGTTTTAAACCTAATCAACCTCACTAACTTAATCCGGGTACTTTCCACTGTACACTTACCAAAACAAGTTGCAAGTTATAGTCTGAACTGCCTGCTTAAGAATGTTTTAAGTGGTCTGGCCTAGTCCGTAACATTCATCATGTGTTAATTTACATGCAGAATAACCCAGAATTTAATGACAGTGAAGATGGTTGGTTGTTGCTGTTTCCATTTCTGAAGTTATTGATTATGGTGCAACTATAAGGTGCTGCTGGCAAAACTATCACTCTGTATATCAGTTCGCCATCAGTTTGCTTACTGGTCACTCTGAAGAAGGGAAATGACTGGTTTGATGTTTCGTTCTAAAGTTGATTGCGGGTCCCAAAGAGCAACTTCTCAATTCTTCTCTTTGCTCTTGTGCAAGTAGACTGGCTTGTTTGTTTTAATGAACAGGTTTGAGTGGCAGCCCTATTCAATGAAGCTAATTACAACATCAGGCAGAATTGGTAAAGGACACTGCTGATGGCAATATGGTATTCTCCTTCCATTAGCAGGCATCGTGCATGAAGGTGTGGTAAGAAACTTCCTAAATCATCACCTTTAGCAAATTGCATGAGGTTTCTTTTAGATCCCAGTCAGGAAAAATACATTGTGGAGTGAAGCTATGTGGAAGACCTTCAGAACCTTTCCTTTCCATTTAGGTTTTCACTACCTCTTGTGTCTGTTCAACTACTATGCACAGAGCCTGCATTCTAGTTCAGAGACAGCAGAAATCAGGTCGATGAGAGTGCTGGTTATGTGGAGGCGTGTATCTGGTGAACAGGAACTGACTTGTCGCAGACTGCTACTGTCACTGTGCGTCCCTGCAAAGCTGAACCAATGTGCACAGAAAGCATGTGGATCTTGAAGATGAGATATGATGCTTTCCGTATTGTGTTGTGCAGATTTAATTTGTCCCTTGTTGTTAGAATTGTATTATCTATCATGGAGAATGCTTTTCTGCATTATTCCCACCTGCACATTTTCACCAAATTTCTGTTATTTTGACATGTGTAAGAAGTGGCGGGCTGTTTAACTAAGTGGATCATCATAGTCAAGTCTGATCTCATATGTACTTTTGATCGTTCAAGCACTGATCAGTAGATAACACAGAACAACCTCGGTTATCCGAACATCAGTTATCCGAAAAAAAGCTGAAGGTCCCAGAGTTTGAGAACAGAAACTGGACTTTGTCACTACCTGCAGAAACTCTTTTTCCAAGACAGAGTGCCCACCAGTGAACTCAGCAATGTCTCTCTGGCGCTGCCTCTGTCATTTATCTCTTTCTTTTTGCTTCTCGCTTTAAAACATAAAACGACTGAGATAAATTTAACAGTAGAGGATCTGGTTATCTCGCTCCTGCGATGGGTTTTCAGAAGGGGTTGGAACTGTTGTACGAGGACTCGGTGGTAGACAACATTGCATACGTTTTGTGCTTTGGCCCTGGGACCATTTGTGCGAGGTCGCAGTTTCCAGCTGGCAGCAGTGAAGGTAATGCAGGGCTGGTGGTTGCTAAGGGGAGGAGAGGAGAGGAGAAGATGATCTCGGAGTCTAGCAGAAAAGGTTGCAGACGGTACACCCTCGCGTGTCTTCCCACTGACTGAATTGTCTCTGTCTTGTGCAAGTGTTTAAATATTAAATTAATTCAACCTCCTGTTCATGTGAACTTGATTTAAGATGTTCACCTCATTCTGATCAGTTATCTGAACAATCAGTTATCTGAACAATCAGTTATCTGAACAAAATACTCCCCGCCCATCTCATTTGGACAATCGAGGTTGTTCTGTAATTGTAATCCATAAATTGATTTTTATTTGTGCTTTCCCTTGCCCTGGGCACTGAGATTGTTGCTTGCCTGTGGAGATGAATTTACTGACATGTATCCAGTCTGGCCCCACCAGTTAATCTTTTTGTTATTATTCAAGCCAATTAAACTTCACTGAGATCAGAGTAATGTTCTCTGATCAAAGGAAAGCTCTTGCTTACTGTTAGCATACAATCCAACCTACTCATCTTCCAGGTACGAGTTAGTAACAGGCATGTACCGAGGATTGGTGATCTCAGAACCATTTAGCACATAACAAAATTTCAGCAAAGCAACAATTCTCTCCTGTTAGAATTTATAGAGGGAAATTTGGACATAGTTGTCATAAACTGTCATAATTGGAGTCTAAATGGCAAATTAATATTAATGTAGTTCAGTGTGAATTAATGCACTTTAAGCATAGAAATAACAAGATCTTTTGGAAGATATGCGTCTAAAAGGGATAGAGAAACAGGAATAAATCAGGGGTACTGATTTAAAAAATTATTACAAGTAGCAACATAGGCTAACAGGGCAGTACAAATGCATCAATGTTGACTTCTAGGTAAATGAAATACAAATCAAAAAGGATGTGTTGAAGCTTTACTGAACCATAATTAGACCACATTTGTTGTACTGTACACCATTCTGATCTCCATATTAGAATGGACCTAGTAGTGATGGAGACGGTGAACAAATAGAAATCGGGCATCATAACCAACGTTGCCTCTAAGCGTCATGGCTGCCTGCAGCTGCTGTGACATTCCATGCAGGCCAATCAAGGCACCGCTACAATGACTGGGTTGTGTTTGACTGCAAAGGCTTACACACCAAAATAAATTGTTACTTTGGCGTTCTGCATGTGTAAGAAGTGGCAGGTTGTTTGACCAAGTGGATCATCACAGTCAAGTCTGATCTCACATGCACTTTTGATCTTTCAAGCAACGATCAGTTGACAATTGTTATAATCCATAGATTGATTTTTAACAACTATCGGGAAACTAGTTAGAGCATTTCTCTCCGAAAAGAGGAGAACTGAGGGATGACTCGATAGACATTATTAAAAATCGTGAAAAGTTTTGATAGATACTCTGAGAAACTGTCTTCTCACTCATGGGAATGCTGGATGTCTAAAAAAATTGAGAGTTTGGTTAAGAAAAAGAAGGAAGCATATGTCAGGTATAGACAGGATAGATCGAGTGATTCCTTAGAAGAGTATAAAGGCAGTAGGGGGATACTTAAAAGGGAAATCAGCAGGGCAAAAAGGGGACATGAGGTAGCGTTGTCAAACAGAGTTAAGGAGAAACTAAAGGTTTTTTACAAATACGTTAAGGACAAAAGGGTAACTAGGGAGAGGATAGGGCCCCTCAAAGACCAGCAAGGCGGCCTTTGTGTGGAGCCACAGGAGGTGGGGGAGATACTAAATGAGTATCTTGCACCAGTATTTACTGTGGAAAAGGACATGAGAGATATAGAATGTCGGGAAATAAATAGTGACATCTTGCAAAATGTCCATATTACAGAGGAGGAAGTGCTGGATGTCTTGAAACACATAATGGTGGATAAATCCCCAGGACCTGATCAGGTGTACCTTAGAACTTTGTGGGAAGCTAGGGAAGTGATTGCTGGGCCTCTTACTGAGATATTTGTATCATCGATAGTCACAGGTGAGGTGCCGGAAGACTGGAGGTTGGCAAACGTGGTGCCACTGTTTAAGAAAGGAGGTAAGGACAAGCCAGGGAACTATCGACCAGTGAGCCTGACATCACTGTTGGACAAGTTGTTGGAGGGAATCCTGAGGGACAAGTTGTACATGTATTTGGAAAGGCAAGGACTGATTAGGGATAGTCAACGTGACTTTGTGCATGGGAAATCACGCAACACAAACTTGATTGAGTTTCTTGAAGAAGTAACAAAGAGATTTGATGAGGGCAGAGCGGTCGATGTGAATGATATGGACTTCAGTAAGGCGTTCTAGGAGAAAGTGAGGACTGCAGATGCTGGAGTACCCGAGTTGAAAAATGTGGCGCTGGAAAAACACAGCAGGCCAGGCAGCATCCGAGGAGCATAAGCCCTTCTGAAGGAATGATTCATGAATGCTGCCTGGCCTGCTGTGTTTTTCCAGCACCACATTTTTCGACTTCAGTAAGGCATTCGACAAGGTCCCCATGGAACACTGGTTAACAAGGTTAGATCTCATGGGATAATGGGAGAACTCGCCATTTGGATACAGAACTGGCTCAAAGGTAGAAAACAGAGGGTGGTGGTGGAGGGTTGTTTTTTAGAATGGAGGCCTATGACCAGTGGAGAGCCATAAGGTGCTGGGCCCTCTACTTTTCATCATTTATGTAAATGATTTGGATGAGAGCATAAGAGGTACAGTTAGTAAGTTTGCTGATGACACCAAAATTGGAGGTGTAGTGGACAGCAAAGAAGGTTACTTCAGATTACAATGGGATCTTGACCAGATGGGCCAATGGGCTGAGAGGTGGCAGATGGAGTTTAGTTTAGATAAATGTGAGGTGCTGCATTTTGGGAAAGCAAATCTTAGCAGGAATTCTACATTTAATGGTAAGGTCCAAGGGAGTGTTGCTGAACAAAGAGATCTTGGAGTGCAGGTTCATAGCTCCTTGAAAGTGGAGTCGCAGGTAGATAGGATAGTGAAGAAGGTGTTTGGTATGCTTTCCTTTATTGGTCAGAGTACTGGGTACAGGAGTTGGGAGGTCATGTTGCGGCTGTACAGGACATTGGTTAGGCCACTGTTGGAATATTGCGTGCAGTTCTGGTCTCCTTCCTATCAGAAAGATGTTGTGACACTTGAAAGGGCTTAGAAAAGACTTACAAAGATTTTGCTGGGGTTGGAAGACTTGAGCTATAGGGAAAGATTGAATAGGCTAGGGCTGTTTTCCCTGGAGCATCGGAGGCTGAGGGGTGACCTTATAGAGAGTTATAAAATCATGAGGGGCATGGATATGGTAAATAAGCAAAGTCTTTTCCCTGGGGTGGTGGAGTCCAGCACTATAGGGCATAGGTTTAGGGTGAGAGGGGAAAGATATAAAAGAGACCTAAGGGGCAACATTTTCACACAGAGGGTGGTGCATGTATAGAATGAGCTGCCAGAAGAAGTGATGGAGGCTGGTACAATTGCAACGTTTAAGAGGCATTTGGATGGGTATATGAATAGGAAGGGTTTGGAGGGATATGGGCCAGGTGCTGGCAGGTGGGACTAGGTTGGGTTGGGATATCCAGTCAGCTTGGACAGGTTGGACTGAAGGGGCTGTTTCAGTGCTGTACATCCCTATGACTCTATGGCCATTGACGCTAGCCACCCAGAATACACTTGTGTCAGTGCCACTCTTAGAGTTAATTCTAAAAGTTTTTTTAATGGCAATGGGAAATTTCCCATCTCCAACTGGATTTGCCCCAGAGAATCTGTCTTAAACAATGTTGATGGTACTTCTGCAGGGTCTTGAAGTAGCATCTATATTGTCTATGTTTTGCAGCCATGTAGAAGAGTCAAAGGAATGACCACCATATTTCTTTTTTTGTGAACAAATGTTTTGTGTAAGGAAAGGATTCCAATGAGTTAGTTTTAATTCAGTGGTTTTCCGATTGGAGAAAATATATGAATCTGAATATGATGTTCACTTATTATAGATGAATAGGCCTTAGCCCTGTCTTTAATGTGTTTGCTCTTCATTTCGATGAGCAAAGCTATTGTGTACATTGATGAAATGGGCAGTGTGGCTGACATCGCCGTCCCAGCTT
Source organism: Chiloscyllium punctatum (assembly GCF_047496795.1). Classification (NCBI taxonomy): domain Eukaryota; kingdom Metazoa; phylum Chordata; class Chondrichthyes; order Orectolobiformes; family Hemiscylliidae; genus Chiloscyllium; species Chiloscyllium punctatum. The sequence continues at coordinate 14,562,813 of NC_092739.1, forward strand.
TTCCACAGGTTGTCTCACTCCTGATGTACAATGACACTGCAAAAGCGAGAGAAATCCACCCAATCCACCTGCTGGTTACCCTATAGTCTATGTCACTGTTAGAAAACATTGCTGTCAATGTCATTGGAGATCATAAATATTTGAGACAATGAAATAAACTAAATGAGAAAATGCATCCTTTCCGTGAATTTGTGTTGGTTTTTGCAATTGAAGTCTAATGCATGGTGGGTGTTTATCATTTCACAAGTTACTTGATATTTTTCGACTGCCCTCTTCCATATACCCCTTTGGGCATTAGACTCAGCAATGCAAAATGGGGAGAGATGATAGCATAGTGCAATTATCATTGGATTGGTAATCCAGAGATCCAGATAATATTCTGGAGACCCAGGTTCAAATGTTATCAAGGCTGATGGTGGAAAATGAATTCCATATAAATCTGGAACTAAACATCTAATGGTGATTTTGACGTTATTACCAATTGTTATAAAAATACAGTTCATTTACTCAGAAAACTGCTGTTCTTACCTGTTTGGGCATGTTTATATCTCTTAATTACCCTCTGGAAAGGCCTTGCAAGGCTCTCATTTTAACAGCAATCAGTGATTGGCAACAAATACTGGCCCAACCAGTGAATAATAATAAGAAGAAAAAACTGGGCACTAGAAGATGTTGCACACTCAGTTTCAAAGACACCAGGCCTCATAGATATACCCCTATGTTTTTATTTGATACAATTTAGTGATGGAGCTTACACTTTATCCTTTCTTTTGCAGGCCTGAAAATATCAATGACACTTTGACTCAATACTGTTGTCTTGTCAATGCTCCCAGTCGCCTCGACAGAGTGACCAGCCCCATGCGTGAAGTAGATTCCAACACATTTTCCACCAGCGCCTAACTCATCAACTTAGACTCAATCTACCTCCAGGCAGGCTCCAGGGTGCAGTGTGCTGCTTGGAGTTTCACTGTCTCTGGCGAAGCTAGTCTGGAGCTTCTTAGCCCCATCAGTACAAGCAGCAAAGGACACGGTAAGCAATTAGTTGTTACGGATTAAGATTTGAAAGATTCATGATAACATTCTTCAGCAACTCCCTCCCTGTTTCTTCTTGTAATGATTTAATTAATTTTATTTTTTTCTCTCTTTTTCCTGAGAACGTTGATTTACGCCTCCACCAAAACTGAAGAAATTGAGGCACCTACCTTTTTTTAGTTTATTGACTACACAGTTGACAGCTCCTTTGCCACCCAGTGTGTTTAGATGTGCTCAAACATTAATAGCCACAACCTTAAAGACATCAGCAAAATGAAAAAAATTAATTGAATAGACATTGATAAAGTAGGTATTCTTCACACATGATTGTTAGCAACTGTTCATCCATGGAGGGAAATGACCACAGCTAAAGTTGACCCCACCTTCATCTATTGCAAACACATACCTCGAGTATCTTGACCATTTAACCCTTCATTAACAATAAAGGTAAATTATTGCACCACCATCAGATTACTGCTTGTGCTGACTTGATATGTGCAAAAAATTTCTTATGTTTCCCCCATAACGTGACAGTAGGTTGCGTTGTCAGTAAAACTTTAGTCTAGCATTGGTGCTAACAAGGATTCTTCACAGTACCACAGTTTAGCATTTGCATAATTTTCTTCTACATCCTCTGCAGTACATTAGCAGAATCCCTGGGTAATAATGTCAAGGGCCAATTTTTAGCTGTTTGTTTTCTTCATTTTTGTTTACTTAGATTAGATTACTTACAGAGTGGAAACAGGCCCTTCGGCCCAACAAGTCCACCCCGCCCCGCCAAAGCGCATCCCACCCAGACCCATTCCCCTCCATTTACCCCTTCACCTAACACTACGGGCAGTTTAGCGTGGCCAATTCACTTGGACTGTGGGAGGAAATCGGAGCAGTTGGAGGAAACCCATGCCGACACGGGGAGAATGTGCAAACTCCACACAGTCAGTCTCCTGTACGGAGTTTGCACATTCTCCCCGTGTCTGCATGGGTTTTCTTCAGAGGTTTCGCTGATCTTTGGTTGGAGAACCCCACAAAAACATATTTTTATCATTTGTCTCATTTGTAGGAGTCGCCATTTAATAAACAGAAAGAACTTGCCAGTTTTAAAAACACAAAGTTGAACTTCACAGGAGTGGAAAATAATTCTGAAGGTACATTTTCATGCAACATTTGAGTTAATTGTCCATGTCTTTCTTTTAAACTGATAAATTCACATACTAACAGAAACTTGGACTTGAACTGTCACGTGTTGATGTGCCACTGAGGAGCTGAAGGTGTATATAGCAGATGACCATGTCCACAAGTCCCTGGGCAAGTAAACTGGTCATTTATCATTTTTGCACAGGTTAGAGTGGGTCTGGATTTCTACATGGTTTTCACAGAGGCAGGTGACTATTTAAATCATCAGATGCCTCTACTCATCAAATTTTGGTAGTTCCAAGCTGTGAAACCTGCAGTGTAAAGAGTAGCTCTGATAAGAGAAGGTTTGAATTTTGTGTATTTCGATGGATAGAAAGGTGTTCCTTTTCAGAATAAGGTCCTCTTTTGGATATGGTTTCAAGACACCTTTGAGGGAGATTAGGGATCCTTAGAGATGGTTAAAAGTAGGCACATCTATTTGTGATAAGTGCAAAAACACTAACTCACAAGCTCATCGGAACTGTGAAAAGATCAAATTTAACTACTGAAAGTATCAAAAGCAACTGTCAAGATGGTATGTCGAAAAAATTTCTTAATATACCCTGTCAATAGGAACTGTCAAGAGTTTAACGTGTCTGTGAATAGAACCTGTCAAATTTGTCAAGAGCACATGACAAAAGCATTTGTTGAAGGGAGCTGTCAAGCCCTTAGACGTCTTACCCTGTAAATCTTTGCAATGCCTAGAGTTAAAAATAAATCATTGTTTGCTATTTCACTCAGTCTTTTGCCATTAGTCTGAGGATCTCTAATGTTCGATTACTGTTGTATGACTGTTTTCACAACATTTCATTATCACAGCAGGGTACCTGCTGGTTCATAATTTGAATGGCAGCTGCTTGTGGTTATGGAATCTTTGAAATAGGGCTAAAAATGAATTCCAGTGAATTCAAGAAACTGTGCACTTGAATGAAAACTTTTGCTCTTATAAGACAGTATATAGTTGAAAGATTGTAAGTTTAGTAAATGGGTTTTAACGAATGAGAGTTTCTTTTCCAATATACTGAAGTGTTCAGTAATTTGTTGAAGCTTTTTGCAATAAAACTGTACTTTATAACACCACTGCATTGATCCTGAAAACAGCTTTTGGTGGTTGTATGTTGAGTTAGCCTAGTCAATTTAAGGGCAAATTATGATGGGTCAATGCATGAGGTGGCACTACATTGGTATAGGGCTCTCAAGAGCCATAGAGGTGGAAAGAGTAAAGCAACATGCATTGTCCTGCAGTTTGTGAAAGGACACAGGCATATAGAGAGTGGTGTATGATTACACAGGACCTATAGAAGGTCATGGGGAGCAGATGGCAAGACATAACTTGGCATGGATGGTATGAGCTGTGGAGGCTAGCTACAATATGTCATGGGGAATGATAAGGACTGTTTTATATTTGTTTGAAATGACAGCAGCATTGGTGCATGGAGAGAAGTCTTTGTTCCAGCTTGGCTCCACACCCACTCTTGGTCCAAAGTCTGAGATTGCTAGGGCCAACTTCTGATGCAGCCCACCTTTCCTCCTCAGAATAAAACTCTGATTGTATGAGTAGCCATTTTCA